>NC_081242.1:2238111-2538111 GCF_902713425.1 Acipenser ruthenus | reverse complement strand
ACTTCTTTGACCTGAAAAAAGAAATAAGGACCAGGTGTCACAAATGGAGATTAGATAAATGGGCATTCAGAACAGAAAATAGGAGGCACTTTTTTACACAGAGAATTGTGAGGGTCTGCGACCAACTCCCCAGTAATATTGTTGAAGCTGACGCCCTAGGATCCTTCAAGAAGCTGCTTGATGAGATTCTGGGATCAATAAGCTACTGACAACCAAACGAGCAAGATGGGCTGAATGGCCTCCTCTCGTTTGTAAACTTTCTTATGTTCTTATGTTCTTATTTAGCAAAACATCAGACACCCCACGATATTAAAGAATATAGCATGCAGAAATCAAACATTTTTAAACAAGCATCCCTAAAGAAAAACCCTAGATACATTTAAAATAAAACGCGGTGGTCGTCTTGGAATGATTCTTAACATATACAAAACAGAATAGCGGTCAAACAAAGATTAACATTTTTAAACTAGCACCCCTAGATACATTTTAAAATAAAATCACTTACCCCAATTGTTGTCGAAGTTTTCCATTCTTTTAGAGCGTCAAAGCACACAATACAGCAAGGGTCTAGACAACAAACAATATTTTCCAGAGCAGATCAGACAGTCAGGGCTTCAGGTAGGCAGCATAGTTTTATCCAAAGTGAAGTTTTTCAAATGAGACATAGAGCGAGGTTTAAATAAAGTAAACTGAATGCGTCATAAGCCTTAAACAGTCTAGACATTAAAGCCTTACATAGAATGGGTGATTTTATTTTAAAGGAGACAGCTAGCAAATTCAAATACAGTACTCAGAACGATTCATTACCCCTAACATGTCTAGACTTTACATCGTTACATACAACGGGTCATTTTACAGACATAGGGACACGCTCGGGGCATGAAACCTCAACAGCATCCTATTGAAACTATCAATAAAGACTCTTATTTATATTACACAATTAGGAGTTTTCGCGTTTAAATTAACTTTAAATAGGGTTTTTTAGACTATATTTTGAAACTAATTAGGGACCCCTGCTATATTAAAATCAAGCGACAGACAGGCGTATGTGGAACTGTTAATCCTATATGAATCCTACAGCATATATACAGTTTTAACAGAAAAGATTATCCTTATTCCTAATTACATCTTATTTGGTCTTATAATCTTATTAATCCAAATAATGTAGTGCTAACATTTTTTAGCTTCTAAAATAACATTAAAAAGGTTTTTTAGACTATATTTTGAAACTAGTTAGAGAACGCTGCAATATTAATAAACGGCCAACAGATGGCAGTATGCGGAACGGCTTATCCTAAATGGATCCTACAGCATATATACAGTTTTAACATAAAAAGGTGACCCTTATTCATAATCATATTATTTTGTCTTATTTGGTCTTAAAATAATCCTATTAGTCCAAAGAATGTAGTAGTAACGTTTATTAGCTTCTAAAATAACTATAAATAGTTTTTTAGAGTGTGCTGTAATATTAATAGCAACCATTATGCAGACCCACATGCATTATGGGAAGACTTCTACAACCCTAAAACTTTAACAATTTGAACCTGTGCTAACATTTGTTAGATTCAAAAATAACTTTAAACAGTTTTTTTAGAATAAGTTGTAATATTAAAATCAACCATTATGTAGAACCATGTGTATTATGGAACGACACCGATACGTACCACAACCTGGAAACCGGGGGAAATGTAGGGGCCCAACACATTTTCCTCATACCATCATGGGTTAATTTTCAGTGTAGTATGTATGTAATATATTGATTATATACACTGTTTAATAGGTTTAGGGTCTTTCTGTTTGTCAATAACCCAGGTTATTGTTTCAGAGGAACTCAAACATGATCAAAAGAAAAATCCACACACACCCTTCTTTCTCTTTTTTCTTTCTGTCTTTTTCTTTATTATGTAATAGTGCATAGTATTACATAATGCTTCTTGTTGGAGAGTGCAGCCAGCGGCTGGTGTTGATTCGCAGGGAAGCACGCAGAGCACAGAGAAGTTTGGTGTAAAACCAATTATTTTTATTTAAGAACAATAATTAAACAAAAAGCTAATTGAACCAAATATCAAACAACTTGAAGAAAGAAAAAGTGGAAACCAAAAATAACTATTTATAGTCACCTAGTCACAGGTACTGACTTCAATAAATGAGTCCAACCATAGAGCTGCAAAACTGCTCTCTGATCTACACAAAAGGAAGATCCTGACTGAACCAAATGACAGCCTTTATACCTTTCCAGGCCTACCCCTCCCCCCAGAATAAACATTATGCAGGTGGTTATATAAGAACAAAACAGCAAACAATTATCAAGAATAAATAAAGTATTCAAAAATAAACAAATCAATGAATATGTATATATACTAAACATTAATCTAACACATACATTAATACTATGCTTTAAAACAAACAGAGGGAAACTTAACTAAAATCAGCTATCCCCCCCCTTTCAATATATTCTACAGGTACTGCCCTGCTACAGGAAGTCAGTACCCAGGGAAATCAATAAAAGCTTCCCTCACCAACATGGCTGGTTCCCCACTTCCTGTCAAGATGGAGGACCTCACCACCACACCCAACTCAGGTTACCTAAACCATTGCATATCAAAAAACATGCACATTAAAATAACTGTTGTTCATTTTAGCTTAACAATAGTACTGCAATACATTGTTCTGGAAGTGTGCACCCTTCCAAACCAACTGTCTAAACAGTACTCTTGATTAACCTTTCTTTTGTTTTTCAGGACACTCCCAACCACAGGCCTCCAGTCCTGATACCCCAGGTAAGTGAATTTTGTTTTTATTATTTTCCTTACTAGACCCAAGGTTCAGCAACACAATACACAAACAGTTAAAAAACAATTTGCAGAAAATGTCCAGATACATACTGAGACAAATGTGAGGGTCTCCTCCCTCACATATCCCCCTCCTTAAGCTTTCCCGTGTTCTACAGGGACACGAGAAAGAAAGTCTGCAATCTGATTCAAGGCTCCTGCCCTGTACTTTACTGTATATTGAAATGGTTGCATTGCCAGGTACCAACGAGTGATACGCGCATTGGAGTCCCTCATCTTCCCAAGCCACTGCAACGCTCGATGATCTGTCTCCAAAGTAAACTCACGGCCGATCAGATAGTACCGTAGTGAATCAAGGGCCCATTTGATTGCCAGGCACTCCTTCTCAACTGTGGAATAACGAGTTTCTCTTGGAAACAATTTCCGGCTAATGTACAGTACTGGTCTCAAGTTCTCTGACTCCCCTTGCAGCAATACAGCTCCAAGTCCTGCATTGGAAGCGTCAGTTTGCACAACAAAGGGCTTAGAAAAGTCCGGGCTCTGCAACACAGGTTCCCTACACAAAGCTTCCTTAAGATCTTGGAATGCTTTGTCACAGGCCACAGTCCAATTAACCTTATTAGGTTCACTCTTCCGAGTAAGATCAGTGAGGATAGCTGCTCTGGTGGAGAAATCAGGGATGAACCTACGGTACCATCCTATTAAGCCAAGGAATGATCTCACTTCCTTCTTGGTCTTGGGTGGACCACAGTTCTGAACTACCTCCACCTTTGCCACTTGTGGTTTGATGACCCCATTACCCAGGTGGTATCCAAGATACTTGACCTCTCTTTGGGCAATGTCACACTTTGCAGGATTGATGGTAAGTCCAGCATCTTTGATGCTTTTAAACACAACTTTTAAATGTGTCAGATGATCTTCCCAGGAAGTACTATAAACAACCACATCGTCCAGATAGGCTGCTGCAAAGTCTTGCATACCTCGTAGAACTCGATCCATGAGCCTTTGAAAAGTCGCAGGGGCCCCATGAAGCCCAAACGGCATAACCGTAAACTGATAGTGCCCAAAAGGAGTACGGAAGGCTGTATATTCTCTGGAATCCTCTGCTAAGGGAACCTGCCAATATCCCTTGCACAAGTCCAAGGTGGTGATAAACTGGGCTTTCCCAACCTTCTCTATCATCTCGTCAATTCGAGGCATAGGATAGGGGTCGAATTTAGACATTGCATTGACTTTCCGAAAATCGATGCAAAATCGGAGGCTGCCATCCTTCTTTGGGACAAGTACGACGGGGCTGCTCCACTCACTGCTGGTAGCTTCTATGACTCCCAAGGACTTCAAACTTTCCAACTCATCACGCAACCGTGGAATCAGTTTTTCTGGCACCCTGTAGAACTGCTGTCTGATGGGGTCGACATCCTTCAATGGGATCCGATGCTCCACTAGTCTAGTGTATCCTGGTCTTTCTTGGAACAAGCCAGGAATTAAACAACTAGAGATCTCTCTCTGGTGATCTGCCGATAGATGGCTCAAGTTTGGGCAATGTGACCTTTCATCTGTAGGAAAGTATTGCTCAGTCCGATCTTCCTCCTCCTCTACAGCTCTAATCAAGAGATGCTGCTGAGGCTGCTCAGGACGACTATACCATGGTTTTAATAGGTTAACATGGTAAACCTGCCTAGTCTTGCGGCGGTCTGGCATGGCAATCTCATAAGTCAGCGGGCCCATCTTCTGCAAGACTCTATATGGACCTTGCCATTTAGCCAGCAGCTTGTTTTCTTGAGATGGCAATAGCAACAACACATCTTGACCACGCTGGAACTCTCTGGTACGTGCTGATTTGTCATACCAGGCCTTCTGGTTTTGTTGTGCTTGCTCCATGTTTTCCTGTGCCAATGTCGTCATCTTTTGCAGCCGGTCGCGCATTTGCAGCACGTAGCTAACAACCGTTTGGTCTTCCGCATGGCTCGACTCCCAGGTCTCTCTTAGGATATCCAGCGGCCCTCGCACCTGCCTGCCATACAAGAGTTCAAAAGGTGAAAACCCAGTTGATGCCTGAGGGACTTCTCTATAGGCAAAGAGAAGGTATGGTATCCATTGATCCCAATCTCCTCCTGTCGTGGACACAAATTTTCCCAGCATCGCCTTCAGGGTTCGATTAAAACGCTCCACCAGGCCATCTGTCTGAGGGTGGTAAGGTGTGGTCCTAATACTTTTAATTCCCATCAGCCTGTAAACCTGGTGTAATAGTTTCGATCTAAAATTTGTACCCTGATCCGTAAGAATTTCTCTTGGGATACCTACCCTTGAAAACAATTGTATCAATACATTAGCTATTGGCCTAGCCTTGACATTCCTCAAGGGAAATGCCTCAGGATAGCGAGTTGCATAATCACATATGACCAGTATATATTTATGGCCTGATCTACTCCTCTCCAATGGACCAACCACATCCATGGCTATGCGTTTAAAAGGTGTACTGATTATAGGAAGAGGTGAGAGGTGGGCCTTAGTCCCCTTCCCCCCTGCACATGAAAACTGACACTCAGGACAAGACTTAACAAAATCCCCAACTTCTGTGTATAGGCCTGGCCAAAAAAAACGACTTGCAATACGGGCAAGAGTTTTCTGCTTCCCCAAATGACCCGCCCAGGGGATTGTATGTCCCAACATCAAAATCTTCCTTCTTAAGGCTTCGGGAATGACCAGTTGCTCTCCTGCCTTACTCTGACGGTACAGTAGGCCTTTAATTAACACAAACCAAGCATCGTTTAAATGATGGCTTCCGTGCTCCCCCTCAATACTAGACAATCTAGTGTACAGAGACTTCAATGTCCCATCAGCTCTCTGTAACTGTTCTAGGTTGTCAGGAACTTCCCACTCCACAGACACAGGAGGTTGGTTCTGACTCAACTTGTCACTCTGCGTTAACCGAGTGGTTCCTCTCAACTTTTCTTGGCGCCTCTGAATCCTTGACTTCTTAGGCCTTATTTCTGATGTTTCAATCTCTGCATCAAAAAATGGCAAGTGATTCAGAGACTCAAGTTGCTTTCTACTCTGTGCTCTAGTAGTCACTACATTACAGGGTCTAGCTACTCCCAGCAACTCCCCTAGTATAGGTATATCTCTACCCAAAATTACACTGTATGGCAACTCATCAACCACACCCACAGTTACTAAAAATGTCTGATCCTGAATAACCAGATAAACATCTGCTGTCGGATACATTTTCTCTTCACCATGCACACAGAGGATCCTAATGCTAGCTCCCTCATTCAGACTCCCTCTAGAGATTAAACTACTCACGACCAGAGTCTGAAAACTCTCAGTGTCTAGAAGAGCTTGACCCCATTTACCATTAACAGAGACTTGCACTAAATTCTCATACACACACTTTTCCTCCACTGGTTTAGTAGGTCTAGGCACATAACACAAGTTTGATGGTTTAGGTTTCCTCAATGGGCATTCTGGTCTATAGTGACCTGCCTGACCACAGTGATGGCATATTACTTGTTCCCTAGCAGATTTACCAGGCTGATTGGGTAGAAACTGATTTTTAACAAATGGACCACAACCCTTCCTCCACCCTGCAGACTTACCCGGTGTTGGTGTTACGGACCCCCTGGTGTAATGGTAGGCCTTCATTCCTCTCCGAGCCGAGACATAGACATCAGCTAGACGAGCGGCCTCCATAGCAGTTGATGGGTCGTGTTCTTTAATCCAGGTGCCAACCTCTGGATTCATCATCTTCAGGAACTGCTCCAGGATGATAGTTTCACCGATCTGTTGCACTGTGTGATTGTCTGGTTTTATCCATTTCTCATACATTTCTTTGAGACGCACATAGAGTTCTTTTGGGGTCTCCCCTTCCTGGACCTCCAACGCTCTGAATCGTTGACGGTAAGTCTCTGTATTTATTTCATATTTTCTTAGTATAGCAGCTTTCACTTTCTCATAGTCAAATGTCTCGTCAGGGTGCATAGCCACAAAGGCGCTTCTGGCTTTCCCTGTTAAAAGTGGAACCAGCCTCACAGCCCAGTTAGTTTTCTCCCATGTGCAAGCCACCGCCATGCGCTCAAATGTGGTTAGAAAGTGCTCTATGTCATCTGAGTCTTCTAGTTTCTGCAGCTTTGGCTCTCTCCAGCCCCTGGACCAACCTTGCCTAATATCAGCAGAAGTGTCCTCTACTTTTCTGCCCTCACTGCTGCTCTCAAGGATTCCTCCTTGAAGGCTGTGATGCACTTCTCCTTGAAGCTGGGTGAATTGATGATGTAAACGTCTATATCTTTCATCCTGTCTGACACTCTCTTGTTCTATTCGCTCCTCTCTGGCTCTCTGCACCTCAAGATAGCTTTTGAACATCAATGCTAGTTCATTCACCACTTGATCACCGCCAGATACTGGTTGCACCGCAGCTTGGGAAGTTGCAACTCCACTTGCCAAGGCTCCTTCTTCAGAATCCTCTGGTCTCTCTCTTCTCCGTTTTGCAGGCATGTTGCAAACTTTCTGCTGCTTTCCACCTCTCTTCTGTGCTGATGTAATTTTAGAGTGCCTCCTGCTGGCCACTGATGGATCCCACCGCTGCCACCAAATGTTGGAGAGTGCAGCCAGCGGCTGGTGTTGATTCGCAGGGAAGCACGCAGAGCACAGAGAAGTTTGGTGTAAAACCAATTATTTTTATTTAAGAACAATAATTAAACAAAAAGCTAATTGAACCAAATATCAAACAACTTGAAGAAAGAAAAAGTGGAAACCAAAAATAACTATTTATAGTCACCTAGTCACAGGTACTGACTTCAATAAATGAGTCCAACCATAGAGCTGCAAAACTGCTCTCTGATCTACACAAAAGGAAGATCCTGACTGAACCAAATGACAGCCTTTATACCTTTCCAGGCCTACCCCTCCCCCCAGAATAAACCATTATGCAGGTGGTTATATAAGAACAAAACAGCAAACAATTATCAAGAATAAATAAAGTATTCAAAAATAAACAAATCAATGAATATGTATATATACTAAACATTAATCTAACACATACATTAATACTATGCTTTAAAACAAACAGAGGGAAACTTAACTAAAATCAGCTATCCCCCCCCTTTCAATATATTCTACAGGTACTGCCCTGCTACAGGAAGTCAGTACCCAGGGAAATCAATAAAAGCTTCCCTCACCAACATGGCTGGTTCCCCACTTCCTGTCAAGATGGAGGACCTCACCACCACACCCAACTCAGGTTACCTAAACCATTGCATATCAAAAAACATGCACATTAAAATAACTGTTGTTCATTTTAGCTTAACAATAGTACTGCAATACATTGTTCTGGAAGTGTGCACCCTTCCAAACCAACTGTCTAAACAGTACTCTTGATTAACCTTTCTTTTGTTTTTCAGGACACTCCCAACCACAGGCCTCCAGTCCTGATACCCCAGGTAAGTGAATTTTGTTTTTATTATTTTCCTTACTAGACCCAAGGTTCAGCAACACAATACACAAACAGTTAAAAAACAATTTGCAGAAAATGTCCAGATACATACTGAGACAAATGTGAGGGTCTCCTCCCTCACACTTCTATAAACTAGGACACAACAGATGCTATTTTCAGGGGTGGGCTATTTTTGATGGATATCTGGTTAATGTTAGAAAAAAAAGGGGCTGGACATAAAAGTCATAAATCACTCAAAAGTGTGGGGAAAAGGGGCGAGGCTTACGGGTCACAAATCACTCAAAGCGTGGGAAAAGGGGGCGGGGCTTGAGGGTCACAAATCACTCAAAGCATGAGAAAAAGGGTGGTGCTTAGGGTCATTAATCAATCAAAATGTGTAAAAGGGGCGGTGCTTAGGGTCATAAATCAATCAATATGTGTGTAAGGGGCGGTGCTTAGGGTCATGAATCAATCAAATTGGCGGGGCTTAGAAAGTGACATTCGCTGTCGTGCTTTACTACACAATATATATATATATGAAAAGCAGTTTAATCCCATCAGATTCTATAGTATGTTATGATACTCTCCTGATAGAATTGCCACCGCAATTAAACAATTGAACACATTTATTGAAGCCAGTCACGCAATTCACATCCACTTGTTGATTTAACATCAATTCATTTGTGGTTTAGTGGTGAGTTAAAAAACCTGACTTGGCTTAAAGTGTCCGTAAATTCTGGAGCCAGTTGGCAACCCTGACATCTACCATATAGTGTCTTACAAACGTCACCACTCCTGGAAGAAAGCCTATCTTACTAACCTTAGGTGCTGCAAGTGTAGAAAGTATGTCTGAAATATTCCTGGCCAAACCAATACTGCCGAATCCTAGTTGCCGGCTTCTTTAGAGTACATTTAGACTCCAAAGAAATGACATGATTGGCTAACCTTTTAACTTTGTAATGTTATTTTTTCACAAACCATGGGGTGAATAGGGTGTGCAGGAAAGTTTCGGAAGCCGGGACAACCAAACTTAAGTGGATGGAGCCAAAAACCGAATCAGCACCAAGCTGCACTCTTTACACTTGCTATAAAGATGCCTGCACTCAGCACTAAATAGCTTCTTTGTTGTTTCTCACTTCCTTTCCTCTCAACCCTGTTCAGACTCCATTGGCTGCAATGCTGTGGTACAAGGTGGGCAGGGCACCTCATGAGGTGTATTCTCAATATATGGGTAGAACTGAAACCGGAGAGTGTGATTGGTCAACCTCAACATACCAAACATGTGCCTTCCTGTCTCAAAATGGTAAACTTGTTCCTGCTTGGTGGAAGCAGCTCCCAGGCTGGAGCTGTATCACTGTAACAGGTGAGGTGTGTGAAGCATCCATTCAGTTATTGAAGGTCTTCAGTGAGGGTGAATCGACGAGGTCCTGATTTGTTCAGTTACTGAAGGTCTTCAGTGAGGGTGAATCGACTAGGTCCTCTGTTCAGTTACTGAAGGTCTTCAGTGAGGGTGAGTCAACGAGGTTCCCTCGGGTCCTGAGAGGAATGGAGAGTCGCCTCAGAGTTTCATTCTTCTGTCTTTCAGTCCTGCTTCTACACAAGCCAGCCGGTAGGTTTGACACTCTTACTCTTCTCTTAATTGTCTGCTTGGGATTTAATACATTTTTAAACAGCATAGACCCGGGGATCAGAATGATACCGATAAATAAACATAACTGCATTCAATCATATTGACAGGATCCTGATCCCTAGCCATTTTTAAGGTTAGCGCTACAGGGTCACATTCATTTCTGCCAAAAAATGTTTTATTTATAAAATCTGATTTTATAAAAAAAAGAAAATGTTTCTAGTTTGAATTAGATCATGTTTATATCAAAGTTCTAGTTTTAATTATAATATTAATATTTTTTATAGATAGTTAATAATACATCTATGAATATGTATAAAAGATGTTATAAACAATTATTAGAATTAACAAAGTGTTTACACTTTTAATAGGCTATTAAAATGTTTTTTAACATAAACCATTAGTCCTTGTTAACAACGAATGCATTCAAAAACACGTCTTCTAGTTTTATAGATGAATCTTTAGCAAAATGTGTACTGCATTTCTAGAAACTTTTGACAAAAATATTTTTATAATACAAAATCAGACTTCATGTCCAAACGTGTGTCTGAATTTATAAGTGACTTTCTATATTGTAATGCAATATATCTGGATTGTTTGAAGTAAAATCAGTTAGATTTGATATTTTTTACTTGAAGAGGATTATTTCTAGACTAGTATCTTATTAAAAATAAATAACTCCTGGGTTTCATAAGAAAGTTATTTCTGACTCAGATTAAATTTATTGAGGTGAACCAATATAGAAAACTGCAACATACAGCAGCAAAGCACACTGAGAGCGTGCTGCAGCTCAGTCAAGCTGATAGAGGTGATAAAGCAGGGAGAAAACATGATCAAAGTAGGGGCACATACCATACACATGAAAAGCACATGGAGATATATTTTAGTTTCATATAAGTATGAAAAGGGCAGAATGGTTATTTATATGGATCTTTACACTATGAGAATTTGCAGGTTGTGATGTAATACATTTTAAATATCAAAAAAATAAAACCTGTATAAAATAAGACAGTTATATTCTAGTTTTGTATGGTAATAATACAAAGATACATAATAAATCATAATTGACAATAAATTCTGTCTTTGAACATTAGACTGATATATTAAAATGTTTGTATTTTTATATAAGCTGTTATTAAGCATCAATACATTTTAATACCACATGTATAGATGTGTTATAGCTAGAGCTCCCTAAAATAAATGATGGAAACCTTCTACATATAAAAACATTGATAAAACATATTGTCAAAATCAATAAATTTTCTTTTTTGTAATGCCTATAGCTTTACTACACTGTAAAAATACTGTATTTCTATGGCAGATTTACCTTAATTATTACATGTTTTTTTCTTCATTTTTTAATGGTAATTGTTCAATATTAGTGTAACATGTACCTTTAATAATACGGAAAATATACACTAGAATCAATCTACAAATACGGTTTTATTAAGTCAATATTAAGGTACATTTACCGTAGAAATAGTTGTTTTATGTTTTTTTTTTTTTTTTTTTACAAAGCTAGTAACATTTAGAATTGTACTTTGTGAAAATGATTTATTATTGCTTGAATTTTATCTTACCAAAATCTAAGACCACCTCGAAATAAAACCTGTATTTAAAAAGAAAGTTATTTTTTGCCGCGAGCATGCAGATTTGAGAACGTGTTCTGATTAAATTTATTGAGGTGAACCGATATAGAATTCAGCAGCAAACTACAGCAGCAAAGCACACTGAGCGCGTGCTGCAGCTCAGACAAGCTGATAGAGGTGATAAAGCAGGAGAAAACATGATCAAAAAGCAAACGTAACATTTAAATTAACATTTCACGTGTGCAATCGCACTGTAAGATACATAGTACATATTTAAAGAAACTTGCTATACGTTTTCAAACTGTTCCACAGTTTCTTCAATTCATATTGATTCAATTTGTGTTGATGTTTCGACCTAAGTGTTACAGTCAATACTAAAGTCTATATGATCTCTCAAGGTGCAAGGAGACCGATTCTATACATCTTAACATTCTACACGTTTTATTCCACATTTTGATAGGCACTTTTTTTTTTTTAGTAATGATTTGTTTGTCATAATACTTTTCCTGTGTTAATAACGATTTAGATTTAAAAGATTTGCACATGTTGAACAAATTCATTTGATAGGATATGATTCAGTACACACGGTCCTGTGCTATTATTTCAAGAGCAAAACATCTCAAAAACATTTTAAACAACATAATAGTAAAATGACATTAAAATACATGTGAACATTAAATGGTATTCTACTGACTCATTTGTTTCCGAAGAGAGAGAGAGAGAGAGAGAGGAGATTCGAGATAATGTAATTTCTTTTTTAATGTTTAGCTGTTGGATTAATCATATTTAAAGTTGAACCAGCTACAAGCTCAATTGTGGTGATTTTTTTCCAGCATCAGTCAGCGCTAGGATTGTATTTGTTTGTTTGTTTGTTTGTTTTGAAAACAACAGCTATTCTACCACCGGTACCAACTGTTTCAAAATCAATTTCGGCTTCTTTTGCTGGGTCAGTTTTTTTTCTTCTAAATTTGTAATAAAAAACAAAATGATCCAGATTTCTAATCCATTTTTTTTCAGAAAACGCTTCATCCCAAATCTGTTTCTTTTTTTAAGTAATTGTTCTTAATACTTTACAGGTACCCAATACAGTATATTCCGTGCGTTATAAATTCAATTAACAAACAGAATACAATCCAGTTTGGGCAGAATAAAAAGGAATGTGTATTCATGTTAAAACTATTTAAAAAATAATCATACACTGTATGTTTATATCAAAATACAGTTAAAATTAACTAGTATGAAAGTTATTCTGATCTATTTTTGAAAATAATAATAATAATAATAATAATAATAATAATAATAATAATAATAATAATAATAATAATAATAATAATAATAATTTGATTAAAAGTGCAGTCGTCCGATAACCCAAAGAAATATGGATCTAAATTACCCCGATTACATTTTGAAATTTAAAAGATCTTTCAAAATATGTTCACTGGGATAATCTCTATAGCAGATACAGTTCTGTGCAGTGTTAGCGTTGAATAATTGCACACAGATATTATAGTTTGTGTTACTTTCTAACAGCTGCTATAGAGATACCATCACCACAATTAGGTGCTTTTCCTCTACTTTTCAAGGCACGAGATTTACAAGACAGCAAACCCCTGTCGCCGCTATAAGTCGAAACTGTAACAAGTCAAATATGTAATTGTCCAAAAAAAGACGATTTGAGTCTCTGATATTGTAGATATAATATTAAAAACATGTTTAGTTAATTCTTGTTTTAGCTTTCATTGTTTTATTATGAAGTTCATTCTGCGTGGCCAGTCAGTTGGAGTTAACATTTTGCAACTAGTTAGTCATATTTTCTATCACTTTTGACAAATATTTTTTATAAACAAAAACAGAGATAAGACTTCATGCCCAAACGTGTGTCTGAATGTATCAGTGACTTTCTTCATTGTAGCGCTATATATCTGGAGTGTTTGAAGTCAAATCAGTTAGACTTGATATTTGTACGTGGAGAGGAGTATTTCTTGACTACTGTCTTATTAAAAGGAAATAACACCTGTGTTTCATAAAGTTATTTTTGGCTGATTAAATTTATTGAGGTGAACCAATATAGAAAGCTGCAAAGTGCAGAAGCAACGCACACTGAGAGCGTGCTGCAGCTCAGATAAGCTGATAGAGGTGATAAAGCAGAGAGAAAACATTATCAAAGTAGGGGCACATAACATACACATGAAAAACACATTATTTTAGTTTCAGGTCTAAAAGTATGAATAGGGTAGAATGATGAATTTAAAATGTATTACCTCACAGCCTGTAATAAACTGTCATTTCAGCAAATTCTCAGAGTGTAAAGATCCATTATAAATAAATTGTGACCCAGAAATAAGAATATAATCAGAATAAAACTATTTAATACAATAGTCTTTTTATTGTGTTTTTTTAATTGTGTTTTTTTCTATTTTTATTTATCGTAGTAATAAATAATGGGTGACACTTATATAAACGTGCAATTAAGATAATAAAGTATTATAAATTACAAATATTGAACTTTACACCTGTAATGCACGATTAAAATGTTTAATATAAACTCGTTATTAACAATCAATGCATTGAATAATACTTTTATAAGGATTTATAGATGGATCCTTCAAATAAAGTGCACATGATATTTATACAAACCCGTGACAAGAAGATTTTTATATCATATAAAGACATTGATTAAAACATACTGCTAAAACCTTTCTTTAAATGTTGAATAAACTAGTCTTGAAATTGAGAACATTATTTCTAGGACTTTGTAAATCTTAATTAAATGGAAAAAAAAACATTGCCTTGAAATAAAACCTGTATAACCTGTAAAGCAGAAGTGGAGTAGTGGTTAGGGCTCTGGACTCTTGACCGGAGGGTAGTGGATTCAATCCCCGGTGGGGGACACTGCTGCTGTACCCATGAGCAAGGTACTTTACCTAGATTGCTCCAGTAAAAAACACAACTGTATAAATGGGTAATTGTATGTAAAAATAATGTGTAAAAAAAAAAAAATAAAAAAAAAAATAATAATGTAATTGTATGTAAAAAAATAATGTGTTATCTTGTAACAATTGTAAGTCGCCCTGGATAAGGGTGTCTGTTAAGAAATATATAATAATAACATAAGAAAGCTATGTTCTAGTTTTGTAAGGTCGTAATACAAAGATCTATTATAAAGATTTTATAATCAATTAGAATTGACAAAAAAAATCTGTCTTTGAGCATTACACTAATATTTTAAAATGTTTTTATATAAACTGTTATTAAGCATTAACACATTTTAATACCACATGTATAGATGAGTTATACCTAGAACTCCCTAAAATAAATGATGGAAAGAACACTCGAGAAGAAGCATATTGTCAAAACCATTGCTTTAACGTAATACATTTTATTTTTTGTAATGCCTATAGCTCATTGTAAAAAAAAAGAAAATACTGTATTTTTATGGTAGATTTACCTTAATATTTACATAGGGTTTCTTTTTCATTTTCTTTAAATGGTAAAAATTGTTCAATATTAGTGTAAAATACTTTTAAAAATGGTGTACCTTTTAATAACACAGTAATATACACTAGAATCAATCTACAATTACGGTTTTATTAAGTCAATATTAAGGTAAATTTACCTTACAAATACAGTATGTTTTTTACCGTGTACAAAGCTAGTCACATTTAACATTTAGAATCAATCTACAAATACGGTTTTATTAAGTCAATATTAAGGTAAATTTACCTTACAAATACAGTATTTTTTTACAGTGTACAAAGCTAGTCACATTTAACATTTAGAATTGTACTTTGTGAAAATGATTTATTATTGCTTGAATTTTATCTTACCAAAATCTAAGACCGCCTCGAAATAGAACCTGTATTTAAAAAGTAAGTTATTTTTTGCCACGAGCATGCAGATTTGAGAACGTGTTCTGATTAAATTTATTGAGGTGAACCGATATAGAATGACTACTGATTGTTCTCAAAGGAACACACAACTTCATTAATAAAATAAGTTTTTCAGACACCTATGAGTGTGGGGTCTTGAAAGCTTGTGTGTTAGTTTATTATTGGTCGAATACATGTTATAACTTTTTACTAATGTCTCCTTGTAATCTGTGGAGTAATACAGCTATTGCTTTAGTACAAAATGTGAATTTAGACCAGTATTGTGAGTGTTAGCCAATTTGTAATAAAGCAGTTTCAAGATCTAACTTTTTCTGTCAAAATGTTTGCCTTTAAATAAAACTTAAAAAAAAACAAAAAAAAAACCTGTAGAACATTTGACAGTTGAAGACTTGAATAATTGACTCTTAGGCCTTGAAAGAGAACCACTAATACAAAATACAGCTGTATACACAAATAGTCACTGTGCAGTAATGGCACCAATATAGAAAAAAGCGATTCATGTTATGCAGATTAAATTATTATTATTATTACCTGCTGCTTTTTGATATGGATGGTGGGTGAATGCAGTTCTTGGTTGTTGCTGTGCTTCAATTACAGTAGATCCACTACTGTGTGATTGGATAGGATGCTGATTTTATAGTGATGGGTTTTGAAATTTGTAATTTATTTTTATTTTTTATTGCAATATGTAGATTTAATTACCAGTAGGAATTGAGAAACTGAGGTATATTCTTAAACCATTGCTGACATTCAGGGCTGTGGAATTCATATCGCCAACACGCAGAATTTGTCTTAGGGACAACAAGTTTTACCTTCATATTTTGCCTGTTTTTTTTTTCTCAGTACGATTGTTCTGTTGCTAGATCGTTCTTTTGCACTCCGTGTAGATTTCTAGAGAGCCACACAACTTTCTGAAAACTTTGAACTAATATACTTACATATACATATCCTTTTAATTCACATCAGTCACACAAACACACACACACACACACACACACAGAGTAACAAACTTAAATGAATGCATATATATATATATATATATATATATATATATATATATATATATATATATATATATATATATATAGTAAGACAGCAGGGAGGGGGTTAATTCCTCCCTGCATAAAACATGTGCGTATGCACATTTTGTTTAATTTGTTAATTACTGTATTGTTAATTATCCCCTGCACCTGGTGGTAATTGTAAATTAGAACCAGGTGCAGGGTATTTAAGAGAGGCAGTCGGTCTGCTCAGGACTGCGGTGTAGAAGGAAGCAGAAGGCGGTGTGCTCTGTTTCCAGGCAGTCACCCTTGTGAGATCGGGGTTATTATCGTGTATTTTGTTTATGCCAGGTAAACGGCTTAGCCGTCCTGCGAGCTATCCAGGGACCTGCATACTGTTTAGTTAGTGCTCCAAAGGAGCTAGGTGTTTGTTTTGTTTTGGTGAATTAAAAATAGCGCATCCGCGCTTTGAAAACTCCATTTCTGTGTCCTGGGTCTGTGTTTAAAGGTGCAACGAGTGACCGTGAGTGCCGGCCGGTTTACATATGGTGGCAGCGTGTGTGGGTGCCCCTATGACCCGAAAGAAAATGGACACCGATCTAAAAGCATTGATCGAGCAGATCAATAGGAACACCGCTGCTCAGAAGGAGCAGAACAGGAGATGGAGACAGGAGAGCGGCCTAACAGAGCTGGAGCTGCTGTTCCAAAAGTGGGAGCAGGCAAGAGAGGCACCGCTGGCTGCAGCCCTAGAGGGGGTGGAGCTGCCGTCCCGAGAGCCAGAGGAGGTGGAGCTGCCGTCCCGAGAGCCAGAGGGGTTGGAGCTGCCATTCCGAGAGTCAGAGCAGGAGGTGCTGCTTTCTGAGCAGGACAAGGAGCTGTTCCTGTCACCGGAGCCACCGGCTGAAATCAAGGGAGAGGAGGTGCTGTCTCCCGAGCCAGAGGAGGTGAAGAGCGCACCTCCACCACAGCTCCATCCTGCAATCCCGGAAGCTCCTCCGGCGCTGGTCAGTCAAGTCCCTTACCCCTTGCTCTTGGACACCCTGCCAGTCTGCCTAGACCTCCCTGCGCTAGACCTGGAACCCAGGAGTCTGAACCATTGGCCACAGCTCTGCCCTGGTTCCCTACTCCGCTCTCTCCAAGCACCGAGATGTCGCTGGGCTGCTGCCAGACGTCGCTGGTGCTCCCCCTGTTCACTGCTTCAATCAACCTGGGTGATCAGACATCACTACGCCGGTCCCCAGTTGAAGACCTCTGCCAGCTGCTGCATCCTCCTGTTCCCCGGCAGTCGCTTCAGTCGTCCCTGTCATCCCGGTGGGGTCCTGTGTCGCCGGTTTGCAGTCCCTCACTGGAAGTGCCGGAAGGACCGACCCACCCTCAAGCCCGCCCGTGGAAAAGGGCAAAGATTAAAGAAAATTTTGTAGGTGGTCTTTTAAGGGTGGAGGGAGGTGGCTGTCGAATGGCCGGTGTCTTGAAAAGACAAGGGGGGAGGGATGTGTAAGACAGCAGGGAGGGGGTTAATTCCTCCCTGCATAAAACATGTGCGTATGCACATTTTGTTTAATTTGTTAATTATTGTATTGTTAATTATCCCCTGCACCTGGTGGTAATTGTAAATTAGAACCAGGTGCAGGGTATTTAAGAGAGGCAGTCAGTCTGTTCAGGACTGCGGTGTAGAAGGAAGCAGAAGGCGTGTGCGCTGTTTCCAGGCAGTCACCCTTGTGAGATCGGGGTTATTATCGTGTATTTTGTTTATGCCAGGTAAACGGCTTAGCCATCCTGCGAGCTAGTCAGGGACCTGCATACTGTTTAGTTAGTGCTCCAAAGGAGCTAGGTGTTTGTTTTGTTTTGGTGAATTAAAAATAGCGCATCCGGCCTTTGAAAACTCCATTCTTGAGTCCTGGGTCTGTGTTTAAAGGGGCAACGAGCGACCGTGAGTGCCGGCCGGTTTATAATATATATATATATATATATATATATATATATATATATATATATATATATATATATATATATATATATACACAGTACTGTGCAAAAGTTTTAGGCATGTGTGAAAAAATGCTGTAAAGTAAGAATGCTTTCAAAAATAGACATTAATAGTTTAATAGTTTATATTTATCAATTAACAAAATGCAAAGTGAGTGAACAGAAGAAAAATCTAAATCAAATCCATATTTGGTGTGACCACCTGTCACAAAGACGGCCAGAGTGGGTTGCGTCAGACCAGAAAGGAATTCAAACACAGACAGACGGTGGTTGTGATGAGCTGAGTGCAATGGCTGCACTCAGCGTTTATTAACAAATAAAAGGGTTGAAACAGCACAAAAACAGGACACGGCACTATCGCCAAAATAAACAGACATACAAAACGGACTAAACAGTGAACAAACGGTGCACGGAAACAAACAAACACGGTGAGTACAAAACACGTATTATTCTTCTTATTACTACTTATTTTAACGCCTTTCTCTCTCCCGTTCTCCTCTTCCGAACACCCAACCCTGAGTGACTAAAAATGTGCCTATTTATACTGTTGTGCTGGGATTCAATTACTAATTAATTATTCACTTGAATCCCAGCACGTGAATTAATTCTGTGCAACCCCGTGCTCACATATTACATTTAACCAGCACGTGAAGTGATTTGTGCCCTCCTCGTGCCTAAATACAAATCTACACTTTTAAACCACACGTGAAACACAGACCCGTTTATATCCCGTGTACCAATCTATACACCAACATTAACACACGCAACATACAACACATAACACACAATTGCACACAGGGGCGGGGCACATTGCCACACCACCCTTTGCCTTCAAAACAGCATCAATTCTTCTAGGTACACTTGCACAAAGTCAGGGATTTTGTAGGCATATAGTCAGGTGTATGATTAAACAATTATACCAAACAGGTGCTAATGATCATCAATTCAATATGTAGGTTGAAACACAATCATTAACTGAAACAGAAACAGCTGTGTAGGAGGAATAAAACTGGGTGAGGAACAGCCAAACTCAGCTAACAAGGTGAGGTTGCTGAAGACAGTTTACTGTCAAAAGTCATACACCATGGCAAGACTGAGCACAGCAACAAGACACAAGGTACTTATACTGCATCAGCAAGGTCTCTCCCAGGCAGAAATTCCAAGGCAGACAGGGGTTTCCAGATGTGCTGTCCAAGCTGGTTTGAAGAAGCACAAAGAAAGGGCAACGTTGAGGACCGTAGACGCAGTGGTCGGCCAAGGAAACTTACTGCAGCAGATGAAAGACACATCATGCTTACTTCCCTTCGCAATCGGAAGATGTCCAACAGTGCCATCAGCTCAGAATTGGCAGAAAACAGTGGGACCCTGGTACACCCATCTACTGTCCGGAGAAGTCTGGTCAGAAGTGGCCTTCATGGAAGACTTGCGGCAAAAAAGCCATACCTCCGACGTGGAAACAAGGCCAAGCGACTCAACTATGCACGAAAAAACAGGAACTGGGGTGCAGAAAAATGGCAGCAGGTGCTCTGGACTGATGAGTCAAAATTTGAAATATTTGGCTGTAGCAGAAGGCAGTTTGTTCGCTGAAGGGCTGGAGAGCGGTACACGAATGAGTGTCTGCAGGCAACAGTGAAGCATGGTGGAGGTTCCTTGAAGTTTGGGGCTGCATTTCTGCAAATAGAGTTGGTGATTTGGTCAGAATTAAATGTCTCCTCAATGCTGAGAAGTACAGGCAGATACTTATCCATCATGCAATACCATCAGGGAGGCATCTGATTGGCCCCAAATTTATTCTGCAGCATGACAACGACCCCAAACATACAGCGAAAGTCATTAAGAACTATCTTCAGCGTAAAGAAGAACAAGGAGTCCTGGAAGTGATGGTATGGCCCCCACAGAGCCCTGATCTCAACATCATCGAGTCTGTCTGGGATTACATGAAGAGAGAGAAGCAATTTAGGCTGCCTAAATCGACAGAAGAACTGTGGTTAGTTCTCCAAGATGTTTGGGCCAACCTACCTGCCGAGTTCCTTCAAAAACTGTGTGCAAGTGTACCTAGAAGAATTGATGCTGTTTTGAAGGCAATGGGTGGTCACACCAAATATTGATTTGATGTAGATTTTTCTTCTGTTCACTCACTTTGCATTTTGTTAATTGATAAATATAAACTATTAACATGTCTATTTTTGAAAGCATTCTTACTTTACAGCATTTTTTCACACCTGCCTAAAACTTTTGCACAGTACTGTATATATATGTATAATAATAAGGCAGTATTAAAAACACAAGTAAAATAAAAAATACATTTTAGTATTAAATCAATTGATATAATACAAACAACATATAATAAAGTAACATTTTAAACAATATATACAGTGTAATATCAACCAAAAACTGATATTTAACACAAGGTATAATATATAAAAAATAATGTATACTCAAGTAATATTTAACACAAAACTATACAAATTGCATTAGAACAAACTTCAATTAAAATCACTCATCAATTAAAAAAGCTCTCTTCAGAATTGGGTCAGCAATATTTTTGTAGTTTAAATTTTGCCGGGATCAGTCACCAAAATATCCAAGCATTGATAAAAAATGTACAGATGGAACAGCAAACTGCATCATGAAGGCCGTCTGGCCTTGTTTTGACAGCTGGGTTTCAGCATTTACACTAATAATGCTCTCACTTCTATTTGTCACAGTGAATAACAGCAATCTATACTGCTTAATAAAGGTAGCATTGGTAAATATAATACCAGTTCCCCTCCCATAATTCCCCTCATTCTACAGCACAAACTACTTACATAATGTCCAGGTAACTAAATACAAAAACCAGGGGTGTGAACTTAAGAGATATTACAATAAACTGTAGTTGGCATCTAAAGTCTTATGGTCAAAACCCTTTTATAATCCACCATTGATATGACATTGAGCTTTGTTTAACAGTGTTGAATTGTTTCACTTTGAGTATCTAAACCTATTTGGAAATAGAATAATATGTTGATTTTTTTTTTTTTTAAATAACATTTTTTATTTAGCTTAAACTACACCAGATATCCTACCTCATCTATACAGAAAAGCAGCTTTTCCTTCTTCTTGAACAATGAAGCAGAGAACAGCAGCATTAGTCGCTAAACCTAAAACAAAGAGATTGTGGATTAGATTGTTTGGCAGCAGTGTGGAGTAGTGGTTAGGGCTCTGGACTCTTGACCAGAGGGTTGTGGGTTCAATCCCCAGTGGGGGACACTGCTGTTGTACCCTTGAGCAAGGTACTTTACCTAGATTGCTCCAGTAAAAACCCAACTGTATAAATGGGTAATTGTATGTAAAAATAATGTGATATCTGTATAATGTGAAATAATGTATAATGTGATATCTTGTAACAATTGTAAGTCGCCCTGGATAAGGGCGTCTGCTAAGAAATAAATAATAATAATAATAATTAAATAGCGTGCAATAAGAATCCATGTGGCAGGCCATTGCCACCACAGGAGGGGTAGAGCAATGGACACAGTTTTGCATATATTTGTAGTCCTGGTGGGAGACATCTAAAATGGCTCCCCTTCAATAACTACAGCTCCTCGACTCCAGTAGTGTGTGGCAAGCAGCCTGGTCCACGTGTACCTGATAATGCCTAATTGCCTGGGCCAGAAAATGTTCAGTGCAAGGGGATCACTCAAGTGATAATAAATAATTGAAAAGTGATTGGAAATAAGTTGGGAGGGCTATCACCCTTACAACAGGGAATATTTTACAAGTCTATTACGGCAGTTCCTCCGTTATCTACAGTTTTGTGTGTTAAAATAATAATTATATTTAACAGATTTTCCCCTCATATCATTAGCTTGCAATGCAGACCCTGTAGACTTCAACATTCTAAAATGTTCCTTACATAACCAGATTGGATACAGTCTACATCAAAAATGTGAACTTAGTAATGAGGCTCCCCAGCACATCACTATAAATAACAAAGCAGCAGGCAGCAGTGTGGAGTAGTGGTCAGGGTCGTGGGTTCAATCCCAGGTGGGGGACATTGCTGCTGTACCCTTGAGCAAGGTACTTTACCTAGATTGCTCCAGTAAAAACCCAACTGTATAAATGGGTAATTGTATGTAAAATATAATGTGATATCTTGTAACAATTGTAAGTCACCCTGGATAAGGGCATCTGCTAAGAAATAAATAATAATAATAAACATTGTACAGTTTTCAATGTCATAATATGCAAAAGGCAGAAAATAAAATATCTGTTTGAACTGTAAACTGCAGACAGAGAAATGCATGTTTAAGTCATATATCTACTAAATATTCAGTGATATCCTGCATTAACTATTCCTACCATGTGTATTTGGTAATGTCATTGAAAATGACTTGGACCATGGCAGACCTCAAATTCGATTTTTCTTTTTGTTTGAATGATGCATCCTTTGGCAAAGTTGGCAAAGTGTATTTACTTGACCATGTCTGTCCATCACCTCTACTGTGTTCCATACAGGTAGGGCTCTCATTTGTCACAGTGGTGCTTCTTAAAAAAGGTAGCAAAAAAATGCATGAAATTGAAGGTTAGGTTTAAGACTTACAATAAGATCGCCTATCACGGTTTAAGCATTTCAGACAATTATTATTGGCACACTCAAAGACTATTCACATTAATGCTGATTGCTTTGTGTTTGTCTTTTTATTTATTTTTTATTTAAAATTAAACTTATTCAGTTGAGTATTAAGATGTAACACACTATTACAGGGGTATTTTCCAGAAACAACAACACTGTTAGACAAATGTAATTGGACACCTGACCACAGAAGCAGATGTTGTACGTTTTTTAGAAATGAGCATAGACAGAAGGTCAAAGCTGCTCCAACTAGCCTGGATGAACTCAGAAAGACACTACAGTTACTACCCTTAACTCAGGTGTGATGTTTTTAATTTTTCTAATGCTTTCATGAATTTGACTTCATAGCAGGGAATAACCGTTCAGTCATTCTCTCAGTTAAAAAAATTATAAGGCAAATTTGCACATGGACCTTTCTTTAGAAGGACGTTTAAATATCTTTACTGAGCCCACACTTGCAGTAACATTAAAAGGTTTGTTCAGACATATAATAAACAACTGCCATATTTCTAAAACAAATATCTTAAAAATAACAATTCATTTTAAGCTTAGAAATATACAGTGTAATGGAATATTTAGTTGGAAGTGAGTCAAATTTAGTAAAGGATAAAGTAATTAATTTTATTAAGTTAATGTAAGTTGAAAAAGAGACTGCAGTGGGTAGGGAGTTAATCAAGAAGATGAACATAGCATGATTATCTTATTGAGTATTTGTATGTTGTGGAAAGAGCATAACACTGACTACCATGTATTTATATGATAAAAATGGATCGCATAACTGTCCATGTGTTAGATTACTTAACAGTTAAAAAGTACCTTGAACTGTATAATGCATGATGAAGTGAGATATAGTAATCCCCATCATCATTTATATAGACATCAAGAGCATGATAGTCCTTTTCTTCTTCAGGCTTAAAAACTATCCACTGTCCAATGCACCTAACAACAGAACATTAACAGAAATATATAAGGGAGACCGGGGTCGGTTGTCACAGTGCTCATAACTATGACACTAGATGGTGCAGGCAGGTGATACTAACACTGAAATGTGTGTTCTATTGTCTGGAACTCAACCATCTTGTAATTTCAGGTCAATTCCATCTAACATAAAGGTTAGCACATATTTCATTTTTTTTCATACCCAAAGTAAAAAATGTATATCTTGTTATTTATGTTATAACTCTTAGTAGTATTGGAATTTATTTGAACTGATGGCCATGTTAATAGAACCAGATATTGGCTATATTTTGGTGTAAAAACAAAACCTCTACTGAGAGTATTAAATTGTCATGTAAAGTCGGGTTGGGGCAGGTTGTCTCGTAGTTTTTGAGGTTGGTTGTCACATGTAAATCCTATAGGAAGAAGTCTTACATTTTTTCTTTCTACTTTTTTTACACCAACATGTGGGATATGTCACCATATTATTATTATTTATTTCTTAGCAGACGCCCTTATCCAGGGCGACTTACAATTGTTACAAGATATCACATTATTTTTACATACAATTACCCATATATACAGTTGTTTTTTTTTTTTACTGGAGCAATCTAGGTAAAGTACCTTGCTCGAGGGTACAGCAGCAGTGTCCTCCACCTGGGATTGAACCCACAACCCTCTGGTCAAAAGTCCAAAGCCCTAACCACTACTCCACACTGCTGACCATATAATGCTTATTTAAGTTATTTACTGTCTGTGGAGGCTGTAGTATTATTTTGTAGGATGGGTCAACATTTCAAATATATATATATAGGTCTATATTTTTTATGTTCACATAAAAAGTAAAAATACAACCTTTTCTGTCATTGTACACAGTAGAAACTTTATGTTATTTTAAAAAACAAAAAAAAATGTTGCATTATTGTCTACTGTAAAACCAAGAACATACTTTGTGACAACCAATCCCATATTGTGTGACAACCAAACCCAGTATTATGGGGCAGGTTGTGACAGGTGACCGGCGCATTTTCAACCGTCTAAATATCATATTTGGAATAAAGTTACGCTGGAATAAAAAAAAAAAACATCAATTTGTACGTGAAGAATTATTCTTCAATATAAGGAAGAACAGAACCTCGCAGAATGTCACCAGATTGAGGAAAATAATAAAGAGTAAAAAGTGTGACAACAAACCCCGGTCTCCCCTATATATTCTAAATTAAAGGTATTTTAACACTTATATGTAATGTGTTACGAGGTACGTGAACTCTGGGATTAATTTAGACTTTGGTTGACGTTTTCTCTTAAAAGGAACAGATCTTGGAAAAGTCACCGCCTAATTTTATTTACGCTTAACACCAGGACCTACTGTGTTGGTTTATACATTTAAAACGGTATCTTATTACACAATTACATGTTGATTAGCTGCTGGTTTACTTTTAAATGAACGTATATCAATATTGAACACAATTTTTACCACAGAACACATCGCACTGTTTATATGTTACATGTATAGTTTTGTTAATTAATAATACACATATGTAGGAGGTAAAGCTGTAAATTAAACGCAACAAAATTAATGTAAGCGGCACATATGAATTACAAGGTTTCAAAATGGACACGTCATTCAAATACCGTTTTCCTGAAGGCAGTTATTTTTATTTTTCAGTTCTATTTATTAACCTATAGCAATATAGGTAAATAATTAATAAAAATAAAAACGTATGTATTATATAAGTTACATATTAAGTGTACAGGTATTTCAATAAATACCGCTTACCTCAGACTAACAAGCTTTTCTGACACCAACTAACGTCGTCGACTCGAGATGCGTTTCTCGAGCTGTATGAAGATGCACGAGCTAGAAATCTTAACGGCCGCTAAAGCCAAATGGATCTAATAAGAACCATGTTCACGTCGGGGTTCTTTAGAGGCTTCCCAGAGAACCAAAGGGTATGTGTGTTTTGTTTATCATTAATTGCTCAAATCTAAATGTTTATGTGTTTCCCCTTGAACTGATTATATATATATATATATATATATATATATATATATATATATATATATATATATATATATATATATATATATATTTCTTCAAAACAAATCAGCATTGAATTCAATTTCAATGAATTTCTTTAAAGTTATGTGTGTTCCACAGTTTCTTCAATTCGTATTAATTCAAAATATTTGTGTTGCTGTTTCCACCTGGTCAATACTAAAGTCTATATGATCTCTAATGGTGCAAGGAGACCGATTCTATACATCTTAACATTCTACACGTTTTATTCCACATTTTGATAGGCACTTTTTTTTTTTTAGTAATGATTTGTTTGCCATAATACTTTTCCTATGTTAATAACGATTTAGATTTAAAAGATTTGCACATGTTGAACAAATTCATTTGATAGGATATGGTTCAGTAAACAACATAGAATAGTAAGAGGACATTAAAATAAATATAAACATGAAATAAAAAAGAGAGACAGAGAGAGAAGTGCAGAGAGGAGAATCTATTTTAATGTTTAACTGTTGGATGAATCATATTTAAAGTTGAACCAGTTACAAGCTCAATTGTGGTCATTTATTCCAGCGTCAGTCAGCGGTAGGATTTTGTTTGTTTTTAAAATAACAGCTATTCTGCCACCAGCACCTTGTCGCTAAATCAAGTTCTGCTTTTTGCTGGGTCTCATTTTTTTTTCTTTTTCTAAATTTGTAATCAAATACAAAGTTATCCAGATTTATAATCCATTTTTCCAGTAAACGCTTTATCCCAAATCTGTTTTTTGAAGTAATTGCTCTTAATGCTTTACATGTAGCCAATGCATTATATTCAGCGCGTTTAAATATATTAAACATGAATTCAATTAACAGACAGAATATAATCCAGTTTGGGCAGCATGTGCATTCATGTTAAAACTATTAAAAAAAATAATCATACAGTGTATGTTTTATATAAAAATGCAGTTATAATATAATTAGCTAGGATAAAAGTTATTCTGATCTCTTTCTGAAAAAAAAAAAAAAAAACACATTTCACAAAACTAATCAGTCCGAGAACACAACAAGCAAGACATCGGGCTTACTATTTACTGATTGAGGGTTATTTAGGATTTTAGGTGTTTATTGGGGAGGAGTGGGGATTTGTACAAAATAAAGGTTATTTTTCAACATTCGGCTAATGGCTGCTTATTGAATCTTCAAACTCAAAACACACACTCGCGTTTTCCCAAAATTTTGAATAGTGATATTTGATGTATCTCTGATGAAATGCACGGACCTTTAAACAACACACGCAAGGAAAAGAGCAATGCGCTACAACATATGGCACATATCTCTGTCTCCCTCAAAGATAATGCTTTTCAACAAAACAGACAACAGCTTGTGTGTGCAAAGTACATTAAAAACATTCGTTATTCGGTATTGTTATTGTGTAAGCACATAGCTTAAAGGCTTCCTGTGTGAACTACTGTACCACATTAAATAGTACACCGGATCTCAAATAAAACAACAAGGATAACGGGGAAAAAAATATCGCCACGAAAAGGTTCTATTTTTCTAATTGTAAAGATGACTTTTGGTTTAACTAAAATAAAGAAAGGGCAACTGAATTTAAAGTGACTGACAATGATATTTTGTGGTACGTGTTAAAAAGTGGTACACCGTCTACTGCGCTTGCCTGGACATGCACAAATTATTTTATCTCAGAAATCAACGAAACGCCCATCTGAAAGGGGTACGATGCACTGAGTTTGGCACTTAAAGTTATTTTTAATATATTTTTTTCACAATTCAGCAAATCTATGTGACTTTAACTGATGAGCAACAAATTGGGTTATCTAAAATTGTAAACATATATGATTTTGTGGGTGAACTACAGTTTGCCTTGTTAGTAGTGATTTGTGCAGTAGCTAATCACAGCATTGACAGTGTACCATTTTCTGATGCTACATGTGTCAAGTTTTGGTATGTGTACCACATTCTGACGATGTACCGATTTCTGGCCCTAGATACCTGTAATATCAAGCCCTGACAAACACAGACACTTATGGCATTTGAATATGAAAAGGATAACTCGCTGACACTCCCTCAATTTTGGTTTACAGTACCTCATTGTTATTAAGATAACGAATCAGCCACTGTTTAACTAAAATGTGTTGATACTCGCTCTATAAGCATCTGTCTATTTGTTAAAAAAAATCAATTTTGAAGAAAAATAAGAAAGTATGTTTGCTGAGAATCTTGCCTGTGGGAACCTCAAAAATGGAACTCTGCAATGGAGCCCTGCTGCCAAGACTGAAATTGTTCTAAACAGCTGTTACTGATTCATGGATTATTTGCTTGTTTTCCATTTTTGCCATTATTTAATTGATTAACTTTATTCCCTTTAGGTGGCGATGATGTGAGGCTTGTGCAAAGAGGGAACCGCTGTGATGGAATTGTGCAGATTTTCAAGAACGGACAGTGGGGATCAGTTTGTACAAATTCATGGGGCTCTAGTGATGGCAGTGTTGTGTGCAAACAGATAGGATGTGGAAGTCATATAGGATCGTATACTGAGCCGACCAGGAATCACACCATCTTGCTGAGTGGGGCCCTCTGTGATGGGACAGAGTCTGCCTTGAGAGATTGTAAATCTGACAAAAAAGTCACAACGTCCTGTCCTAACATTGTCAGACAAACATGCTCTGGTAAGAATATTCTTTTTAACCACAGGTGGTGCAGTAACAACAGGAAATGTGTGTTGTGTGTTCATGCACATTACATTCAAGATGTATTACTCCCACCCAGAAAAAGAAAATGCATTGATGTTTTTTGCTTTCTTTTCACAATACAAATAAGTAGATTTTCAGAAATGTGTTGGTAGGTTTAGTATCTCAATACAATTTTCCAAATGTTCCAAGTGGACAATTTTGTACATTTTAGCTCAGGTAAGCAGGGATACTGTAAATTATTAGCAACAATTTATATGCTAAATATGGATAAAGAAACAGAAATGGTTTGCAATGGCCTTTTAAATGTAAACATTTATTTCACCAGGGAAAACAGCTAAGATAATTGGTGGACTGTGCCATGGTCGTTTAGAAGTGAGCCGGGGTGGAGTCTATGGCACAGTGTGTTCCAAGTCTTTTGACTCCAGAGATGCAGATGCTGTCTGTAGAGAACTGAACTGTGGCATTTCCAAAGCTGTGTTGTCCGGAGCCGACCCTGGAGACAGTAAAACCCTGATATGGACAAACGAGATCCTGTGCCAGGGCAGTGAAGAAAACCTAGCCTACTGCCAAACCTCAGAGACTGAGCAGCAAAACTGCACACATGCACACGACGTCAGCATCATCTGTACTGGTAGGCACCTTTAACACTTTTTAAACGTGCTTGTTATAGTGTGCTTCACAGGCATGCAGATGCCTCAGCTGTTTATTTCCATTTCACATACACAAGCCAGAATAATTATAGATCCACCAGGGATCAGCTCCTACGCATAAACCTGAGTTAAGCCTCCGCTTATTGTTAGCCGAGATTGAAAATAAATAAATAAAAACACTGGGATGTTTTATTTTTCATTTATGGATGTTACATAACGAAAGCCAACTCCACAATGTCTGTGTGATCCAGTCCAGGTTTTACTCAGAGCACAGTAAGAACTATGTATGTTATACAATAGTTTCCAAATTTATTACAACACCCCATTAGTTCTGTAGTTTTGAATGGTTGTGCACATGAAATCGAACCACTGGAACTGAAAAACTGATTGTCTCTCTTAATTGGTGGCTTTAATAGGCCACATATGCAATGTATTTAATATAGTAAGAGAAAACATTTTAGAAGTTAATTAAGATGCCTAATTAATGTACAAAGTGATCTAACATTTTCACACACAAATGCCTACTGTTTCTACATCACTGATTACTAACCAAAGAATTGAAATTCTCACACCCATTTTAATTCAGGTAGGTATATAAAGGATATAAATGACAAATCCTGAGGTGTTCTAATAAATAACTATGTTATAAAGCATAACCTAGCATGCTGATAGAGCATACTCAGTCTAACAATACAATTTACATACATGATACTATAAGCTCCCATAGAAGTATGTTAACTATTAAAAAAATAGAGTATGCTTATTTTAGTTTGCACAGCACACAACATAGAATACAATACAGACTTCACTCTTCAGTCTCTTTTACTTAATGGATGTTGGGATTTCCATTTATACACATGGAAGTCATTTTATAAATCTCATAGGAGACACCAGTCAATCACTGTCGAAATTCCAGAACATCAAGTTAAAGTAACAACACCACTCCTCTAGAACCGATCTTCTCACCCAAACATCACAACATTACATCAATTATGCAGTGAAATTAACTTCTGAACTTTTACAATTGAACCTCATTCATACCCCTGTCCTGCATGCAGGGTACACTGGGTACAGGCTGGTCAATGGCAGTGACCAGTGTTCTGGTCGAGTGGAGCTGGAGTACGCCAGCCAATGGCACACAGTCTGCGATCAGAACTGGGACCTGCAGGATGCCACAGTACTCTGCCAGCAGCTGAACTGTGGGTATGCTGTGACTGTCCCAGGACAGGCCCAGTTTGGGAAAGGCAGTGGCCCTGTACTGACCGATATATTCGACTGTGAAGGCACCGAGACCGAGTTACTGAAGTGTCCCATCTCTACGCGAGGACACAGTACATGCACTCGTGGTAATGATGCAGGAGTTATCTGTGCAGGTCAGCCGTAGTTATTGCTTTGAAAAGATTACAGCTGAATGCATTCCTTTAAAAACTTTTACTTGGACACAGTGCTCTCCTTTAGTTGTCCTGGCTAAAAAAAATATACCTTTGTAAGCAGCATGTTCTTTTGTAGGTGCATGCAAAAAAAAAAGAAAAAAAAAGAATATATTCTTGTATTTTATTCTCTCAGATGTCTATGTACTGCTTAATATTCTCCTAAAGATTTTGGCTTTTAATAGGACATAGACATTTAAAATTAAAATTACAATAACCTTGTAGAATTGTAACTGACCAGATATGTCTTAGGTTTACATTGTGTGATTATTGTAACTGCCTAGTTAATGTATCAGCTCCACATTTAATTGTGTCTCTGATTCCTTGCTCCAGCTCAGGCAGGTCCAGTCAGGCTGCTTGGTGGACCAGGGGTCTGTGAAGGCCAGGTGGAAGTTTACTATAACAGGACGTGGGGGAGAGTTCTCCCCGACTCCTGGAGCAGCACAGAGGCCTCGGTGGTGTGCAGAGAGCTGGGCTGCGGGATTGCTTTGATCCCAGCCTCTAACTCCTCTCGATACGGGACGGGTCACAGTGGCGTGTGTCTGACAGGTATCCACTGCAGCGGGGACGAGACCCACCTGAGGAACTGCAGCCGTCCACAGCCAGTCCCCTGCAACACCAGTAACAGCGCGGCCGTGCTCTGCACTGGTGAGTACAACAAAGCACCACATAAAGGGTGAATAACACTGAATATGTACTGAGAACCCTGAAACAGTGTAGGGTGAATAACATTAAATATGTACTGAGAACCCTGATACAGTGTAGGGTGAATAACATTGAATATGTACTGAGAACCCTGAAACAGTGTAGGGTGAATAACATTGAATATGTACTGAGAACCCTGAAACAGTGTAGGGTGAATCACATTGAATATGTACTGAGAACCCTGATACAATGTAGGGAGAATAACATTGAATATGTACTGAGAACCCTGATACAGTGTAGGGTGAATAACATTGAATATGTACTGAGAACCCTGAAACAGTGTAGGGTGAATCACATTGAATATGTACTGAGAACCCTGATACAATGTAGGGAGAATAACATTGAATATGTACTGAGAACCCTGAAACAGTGTAGGGTGAATAACATTGAATATGTACTGAGAACCCTGAAACAGTGTAGGGTGAATAACATTGAATATGTACTGAGAACCCTGAAACAGTGTAGGGTGAATCACATTGAATATGTACTGAGAACCCTGATACAATGTAGGGAGAATAACATTGAATATGTACTGTGAACCCTGAAACAGTGTAGGGTGAATAACATTGAATTTGTACTGAGGACCCTGAAACAGTGTAGGGTGAATCACATTGAATATGTACTGAGGACCCTGAAACAGTGTAGGGTGAATCACATTGAATATGTACTGAGGACCCTGAAACAGTGTAGGGTGAATCACATTGAATATTTACTGAGGACCCTGAAACAGTGTAGGGTGAATCGCATTGAATATGTACTGAGAACCCTGATACAATGTAGGGAGAATAACATTGAATATGTACTGTGAACCCTGAAACAGTGTAGGGTGAATCACATTGAATATGTACTGAGGACCCTGAAACAGTGTAGGGTGAATCACATTGAATATGTACTGAGGACCCTGAAACAGTGTAGGGTGAATCACATTGAATATTTACTGAGGACCCTGAAACAGTGTAGGGTGAATCGCATTGAATATGTACTGACAACCCTGAAACAGTGTAGGGTGAATCACATTGAATATGTACTGAAGACCCTGAAACAGTGTAGGGTGAATAACATTGAATATGTACTGAGAACCCTGAAACAGTGTAGGGTGAATAACATTGAATATGTACTGAGGACCCTGAAACAGTGTAGGGTGAATCACATTGAATATGTACTGAGGACCCTGAAACAGTGTAGGGTGAATCACATTGAATATGTACTGAGGACCCTGAAACAGTGTAGGGTGAATAACATTGAATATGTACTGAGAACCCTGAAACAGTGTAGGGTGAATAACATTGAATATGTACTGTGAACCCTGAAACAGTGTAGGGTGAATAACATTGAATATGTACTGAGGACCCTGAAACAGTGTAGGGTGAATCGCATTGAATATGTACTGAGAACCCTGAAACAGTGTAGGGTGAATCACATTGAATATGTACTAAAGACCCTGAAACAGTGTAGGGTGAATAACATTGAATATGTACTGAGAACCCTGAAACAGTGTAGGGTGAATAACATTGAATATGTACTGAGGACCCTGAAACAGTGTAGGGTGAATCGCATTGAATATGTACTGTGAACCCTGAAACAGTGTAGGGTGAATAACATTGAATATGTACTGAGAACCCTGATACAGTGTAGGGTGAATAACATTGAATATGTACTGAGAACCCTGATACAGTGTAGGGTGAATAACATTGAATATGTACTGAGGACCCTGAAACAGTGTAGGGTGAATCACATTGAATATGTACTGAAGACCCTGAAACAGTGTAGGGTGAATAACACTGAATATGTACTGAGGACCCTGAAACAGTGTAGGGTGAATAACATTGAATATGTACTGAGGACCCTGAAACAGTGTAGGGTGAATAACATTGAATATGTACTGAGGACCCTGAAACAGTGTAGGGTGAATAACATTGAATATGTACTGAGAACCCTGATACAGTGTAGGGTGAATAACATTGAATATGTACTGAGAACCCTGATACAGTGTAGGGTGAATAACATTGAATATGTACTGAGAACCCTGGGTTGGATTCAATCTAAACCCTGATGTTGGTGGTAATAAATTCATCAATTTACACACCTACCCAATCGCTTGGTAAAAAGGCAATCCGTGAATTGTATATCGCTTGCTGTTGTAGGGCATGTGTTATAGAAGGGTGACAAAACTACATCAGAGGTACTTCTTAATAGATGAAGTTAAAATGTTATTGAACAGGCTGTAGGGATTAAAACACAACGCATTGCTTTCCCTAGCTTCCTGCTTTGTCTGGCTCAACAAATTATCCAATAGGTGGAGTCGTACAGGCCCTCGCACAGCTCTCAGGCTGTATGACTGTCCTGAATTGAACTGATTCTAGATGCCTCACTGATTCTAGATGCCTGACTCTGATTCTAGATGCTTGACACAGATTCTAGATGCCTGACTCTGATTCTTCCCCTCCAGATCACATGGCTCTCAGGCTGGTTGGGGGAGGAGGTGACTGTGCTGGGAGGGTGGAGGTTTATCAAAACGGCTCCTGGGGGACGGTCTGCGATGACTCCTGGGACCTGGCAGACGCAGAGGTGGTGTGCAACCAGCTCCAGTGCGGGGCGGCCCTCAGTGCCACAGCCTCCTTCGGACAGGGAACCGGACCCATCTGGCTGGACGAGCTGCGCTGTCAGGGGAACGAATCAGCTCTGTGGGAGTGTGCCTCGAGAGGGTGGGGGCAACACGACTGCCAACACAAGGAGGATGCAGGGGTCATGTGTTCAGGTACAGGACTGCAGTAACACACTATCACTACAGCTTAACTACTGGGGACTGAGCAGGGCTGTATTCAGGGATCCAGTAACACACTATCACTCTGCTATTCCTAATCTACATTAATTATTTAGATTCTGGTATAGTAAGCAAACTTGTTAAATTTGCAGACGACACAAAAAATAGGAGGAGTGGCAAACACTGTTGCAGCAGCAAAGGTCATTCAAAATGATCTAGACAGCATTCAGAACTGGGCAGACACATGGCAAATGACATTTAATAGAGAAAAGTGTAAAGTACTGCACTCAGGCAATAAAAATGTGCATTATAAATATCATATGGGAGATACTGAAATTGAAGAAGGGAACTTTGAAAAAGACCTAGGAGTTTATGTTTACTCAGAAATGTCTTCATCTAGACAATGTGGGGAAGCTATAAAAAAGGCCAACAAGATGCTCGGATATATTGTGAGAAGTGTTGAATTTAAATCAAGGGAAGTAATGTTAAAACTTTACAATGCATTAGGAAGACCTCACCTAGAATATTGTGTTCAGTTCTGGTCACCTCGTTACAAAAAGGATATTGCTGCTCTAAAAAGAGTGTAAAGAAGAGCAGCCAGAATTATCCCGGGTTTAAAAGGCATGTTGTATGCAGACAGGCAAAAAGAATTGAATCTATTCAGTCTTGAACAAAGAAGACTACGCGGTGATCTGATTCAAACATTCAGAATCCTAAAAGGTATTGACAATGTCGACCCAGGGGACTTTTTTGACCTGAAAAAAGAAACAAGGACCAGGGGTCACAAATGGAGATTAGACAAAGGGGCATTCAGAACAGAAAATAGGAGGCACTTTTTTACACAGAGAATTGTGAGGGTCTGGAACCAACTCCCCAGTAATGTTGTTGAAGCTGACACCGTGGGATCCTTCAAGAAGCTGCTTGATGAGATTCTGGGATCAATAAGCTACTAACAACCAAACGAGCAAGATGGGCTGAATGGCCTCCTCTCGTTTGTAAACTTTCTTATGTTCTTATGTTCTTACTACAGCCTAACTACTGGGGACTGAGCAGGGCTGTGTTCAGGGCTGCACTAACACACTATCAGTACATCTTAACTAGTTACACTGAAAGGCATAAGCAGGGTTCTGTCAGGTACAAGACTGCGATAACTCACTCCTTTTTGTCTTTTACAACCGTACTGTATAACAGACTCTCGAAATCAGTAATATTATCATTTTGTAAAACACTTGTTGCTTCCTATTCTACCTACGTCGATTGATATCTTATCAGCTAGAATCATATCTAATAAGAGAACCAGAGCCACATCATAAACACTTCAAAAACACCAGCTTATTAAAAAAATTATACGTATCATCATGTTAATGTAATAACCTGTGAGCTTAAGTAAGAGATGATCCTGTAAGAAATACTGTAGGTTTTCAGCAGATATATTGTAAACTGTATTCCACAATACAATTATGCCTGCCATTTTGAAATTCAAATGGTCAAATCCTTTTTTTTGGTTTCACTCCTATTAAACGCACTACTACCATTCTTGTTTTCAGATATACCTTTCCTGGTTTGTTGGGACGCGACTTACTATCAAATAAAGTTTTGTTTAATCATAGAAATTAAAAACACAGTTAATTCTGAGTCTGCAGTATATACAGATGCTATTGGCTGCTAAGCAAAGTAAAGACCTTTAGCCATGCTGTAAAACAAACATTGTATATATTTTCTTCAACAGAGTTCAAGCAGCTTAGACTGGTTAGTACTGAGTTTGACTGTGCGGGACGTCCAGAGGTCTTCTACAATGGCACCTGGGGTGCTATCTGCAGCAATGGGATGGGAGCAATCGCAGCGACATTTATATGCCGTGAGCTGAACTGCGGAGAGACCGGATCTATTAAACCTCAGTCTGAAACGAGCTCCGGTCTCAAATGGCTTGATAATATTACATGCAAAAAGCACGACACCTCACTGTGGCAGTGTTTGTCCTCGCCTTGGGGACAGAACACCTGTGAGGACAGTGATGTGGAGGACATTGTTTGTTCAGGTAAAGTCTTGCTTCTGTCCAGAATGATTGACACTGTTCCAAACAAGGAACATTCAGAGATCAGTATAGTGGCTGCACACCCCAATTAACACTATTCATGGATTCCCTTATTAATAAGTTCACATTAGAAATATATCTAGACAGGTGTCAGGCATTAATAATCTTTAATATGCTATTCTATGAATAACCCTTAATCTGTGTCTTCTGTTAGCAAAGCAGACATCGTACATTGGTCTCTGAACCTTTAATGGTTAAATTAGCACAATACAGTTTTTAATGTACTTCTTTAAGGGAAATTATTTTAATTATTAGCATTAATTTAGAACAAATATTTTCTTTCACAGTTATTTCTATTCATATTTAATCACAGTAAGGTATTTCATTTGTTTTCATTTGAAATACAACATATTCCTTGTTTTAAATAAAACAATTCTTCTGTCTTCTCATTCAGTTTCTTCCTAATTTAAAGTTGTTTTAAACGTTACGTTTCCATGCTATTTCCTCTGTTCTACACATGTGAATAGGTTTGTTATAGGGTGCCTTGTTTATAGCTACTAACATTCTAGAATTCATAAATCCTATAAACCAAGAACACATACTGCACAACCTTCAACTCAGTTAACATAGCCAATTAATTACTAATCAAAATGTGCATAAAAAACAAGGACAACATGACTATTTCCAGAGGTCAACCCCTTCACAGTACAGCCTAATGTCATCTTATTCTGTGTTTGAATATATGCTGCATAGTATCTGCCAGATGGATTGCATTCAAAATATGTCATTTCATATTGCATACATAATTGAAGCAGGGATAGAAATACAGCTCTTTTCAAACGTTAATCTTCAAAGAAGGATATACTTCATTTTACAATTGCTTTCTGCTGAATGAACTCAAAGAATTTGCACAGCTGTTATTCGTTTTTAACAGGTAAACGGGAAAAAACTACAACCAACAGCTCAAAAACTTGTACCGAAGACCCCACCCAGGAGCAGTGCTTTGGTAAGTTCACTGTGTCCAAAATCTTAAATTAGAGCCGATCTGAGCTGAACAGACTCTGAAACACAAGCATATCCGTAGTTTCACTGACAGTATATCAGTCTCTATATCCGTACACTACAGTTTCACTGACAGTATATCAGTCTCTATATCTGTACACTACAGTTTCACTGACAGTATATCAGTCTCTATATCCGTACACTACAGTTTCACTGACAGTATATCAGTCTCTATATCCGTACACTACAGTTTCACTGACAGTATATCAGTCTTTCTAGATCTGTACACTACAGTTTCACAGTTGTGTTCCAGATCCAGCAACACTGCGGCTGGTTGGAGGCTCCAGTCGCTGCTCCGGACGGGTAGAGTTGCTGTACGGGGGCTCCTGGGGGACAGTCTGCGATGACTCCTGGGACCTGAGGGATGCCCAGGTTGTGTGCAGGCAGCTGGGCTGTGGGGCAGCGGTGAGTTCAGTGGGAGAGGCTGAGTTTGGAGAAGGTGTTGGCACCATCTGGCTGGACGAGGTGAACTGCAGGGGCAGCGAGCTCCATCTATGGGACTGCCGGCACTCTCTCCTGGGAGACAGCGACTGCAAACACAAGGAGGATGCAGGGGTTATCTGTGCAGGGGATTCAGGTAATGTGTTCAGGGGTGATCAGGGGCAAGAAACCAAGAATCATCTTGATTCAGCAACTGCTGGAGAGCTGGGAATTTGAGCACAGATTGAGTGGTTTCTTATTAGTTACCCAGATGGTATTTTTAATATTAATTTACAGTAAGATTGTAAACAGCAATCACTTGAGATGACTGTACTTAGCCAGGCACTTATTACTGAAAATATGTTCTTTGTTTTTTTTTATTCCACTGCAGAAAGCAGACGTAGCAGGTGACTTTGTGTGCCCTGTAGCATTGAGAGAGACTCCCCCTATATTAGGACACAGCATTTAACTGCTTATTCACTCTCTCAATCAGGTCCCCCCAAGCCAAGGCAGATTCCTCAGGTTCAGCAGATTCCTCAGTCCTTTCTAGTGGTTGCCTGCATCATACTGGGAGCTCTGCTGTTTGTGGTCTTCATCCTCTTTGGAGGGCAGCTAGTGAAGAACAGGGTGCTGAGGAGAGGTATTCTAGATATTATAGAATTGCATGCAAGAAACCAACCCTCTTATCTTGTGTACAGACGACACCCCATGCACAGAACATCGCTGCAGGATTCTAAAAGGGTTTGGATGATAAGGAATCTTTGTGTTTAATTTAAAGCAAGTCATACCACTGCTCTCTCCCACAAGAGAGAGGTTAGTGAAAGCTCTATTAAATGAAACGAGACTCATTTAACACAATTACCCCTCCCACATGCAAGATGAGGTTGCACACAGGAAGAGCACATGCTCTAAGTTGCAGTGGTGCTAATTCTTTTAAGCTTAAGATGGAAGAAGTGTGGTTTTCTAGTGCTACTGGTGAAAGAAAACAGGCCATGTATCTCTCTTGTAATGAACTTCCTGGTTGCGTACTCTAGGGCTTGCTGAGAGGGAACTCGCTGATTCCCACTTCAATGAACCACTCTATGAGGAGATCGAGTACAAACTGGCCAGGCAGGGAACCTACAGCTACCCCAGGAGCGGTGAGTAAGGAGGGGGAGAGGGTTGCCTTGGCCCAGGTTCTCTTAAACTGGCAGGCATGGCCATGACTGCATTTATACTTTCACAAGAGGGAACTCCCTTCAAACAATCCGATTGAAACATGCTGTTACCCACTCCGACTGCCTGGCAAGCTTATAATGGCATTAACTTGTATTCGTGTAATGTTTCCCAAACTCTTCTTCTGTTCTTATTGGCTGTTCTGGCTGCGGCTGAACCAATCCCTCTTCTTTCCAGGGAGTTTCTTTGAGGATGATGATCTGCGCTATGATGATGTGGACGATACTACAGGAAGCCTCGCTGCAGGTAAGTGAGGAGGAATATATATATATATATATACAATTCAAGCAGGCAATGTTTGAAAACTTCACCTTCATTTACACAAATGAATACTGGATTTACATATTTTCCAGCAGATTGATTTGGAACAGAGAGTAAGCATACTTTGAAAGACAACATTTACCAGAGAGTAGTGACCTCATATTGACCAATCAGGTTAAAGGAAATCTCCGCTCCATTTTCTAAATTCCATTTGACCCTGCCCATTTGTGTATCTGAATCCTTCACACCACTTCTGTCCAGACATTTTGCTCACCCAGGTACCATTGATGTCTCTTTGCAGGAAGTCTGTCTTCTGGTAACCTGCCGTATGATGATGTAGGGTACAGTGACGGGAACTCAATTGCAGGTGAGAGACACACTGAACTAATCTTACCCACAGACATGCAGCACACTTTCTTACAATTAAATGAAAATCCAACACATATTGTAGAGCACAGCAGCTATTGTCAATATGAAGTCTACACATTTAACTGTTGCCAGGAATGCACCATTTTTACTATCAGATTCCCTGCCTCCACCCAAGACCGTAGCCAGCGATGAGGCACCCAAGGCACGGGCCTCGGTTAAAATCATATTCATAATTATTTTTTAGGCCCTTTTACACGTTGCTTTGCCGGAAAATAAAACTCATTTCATCCATCGCTGTGTGCATACAATAATTCCCAAGTCCTGCTGATATCTATAGCCTCTGTGCTCTACAAAATCTTTACTGTCATTGCAGACTACAGCGACACTGTACGTTTCAGTTCACTCCACCATAGCCACGTTAAACATTTTCAAATGGCTTTGAAATGACCAAGGCTTATTATTAACACCTTTTTTACAAGGTGAGGCAAAGTAACGCTGTTGATTAGAACAAAGTACATATTCACCTAATAATAAGGAATAATACATGCCCTTGTGTCCGCAGTTTAGTGAACCCAGCTTATTAATATTCATATTCTAAACTGCTTAGTGGAAGTGGCTTGTAAACTGCAGTTTAGCGGAGTTTATGCACATTTTAACAATTCTATACAATAGTTTAGAGCAGTGGTCTCCAATCCTGGTCCTGGAGGGCTGGTGTCCCTCCTGGTTTTTGTTCCAACTGTACCCTAAATTACTTAATTGGACCAATTCAGCTTCTAATAAGCACTTAATTGCTCTAATTAAGTAATTTAGGGTACATTTGGAACAAAAACCAGGGGGGACACCAGCCCTCCAGGACCAGGATTGGAGACCCCTGGGTTAGAGGACCTATGTTGTGAATATTATTATGTAATTTTAGGTAAGGGTCTGGGGGCTTGCCCCCGATAGACACTGTAGCTTACTATTCATAAATATGCCTCATACATGTAGGGCCCTCTGCAGTGTCGTCATGTCCTGAGACTCAAACACTGTGTTCCGTGATGAATAGGCCAGCAATGCACAGATGAAATTGGGTGTAAAATGATCGCTTCATGTTGAGTCAAGCAGTGTGCAGATCGACATACTGTATTTCAAGTACAGAAGAACACTTACCAATGCACCATTAAGTACTGACACCCATTCAGTCTATAATTACTAATAAGATTTCGTACTGCTCTTTGGACTCTCATAGTTTACATCTTCCGAGCATCCTGATAATACTTTCATTATTTAACGTGTTTGCACTTTACACTAAGCGTTGGGAAAGAGCTTTTAATATCAACTGGGCTCTCCTGATTAATAAAGGTGCATACATAATTCCATGACACTGTCTCTGGCAGGTTCTGAGAATTCCCTGGCTGTTCTACCCACTGCAGACCCCCCCTCCCCTGAAGACACTGTCTATGATGATCTCTGCAGTGAGTCTGCAAGCCTTGAGGAAACAGAGAGGGAGTGACGCTGTGAAGACATGGTGTGTGGGGTATCTCTTATTGTACAAGCCATTCGGACAAGAGAACAGCAAATACAAGAGATACACCCAAGCGCACAATGTGTTATCTTATTACAAACCACAAAGATGAAGCTCATACCCGAAACATACTGTTGTCTTAGTTTGAAATACTGTAATCCTTTATTGTGTGTAATGCTCCAGTCTGGGATCAATGGTCGCAGTCTCTGGAGAATGGGAGTGGATCCTGGAAGCACTGGTCCAGTTTGTTTTAGTTTATTATTCCAGTGATTTAAATGCAAAACCCAGCCAGGTCATCATAAGTTAAGTTTCATTTAACTGAAGGTACTACAGTAGTTTGGAAGTGTGAGTTCTGTTTTACTTTGGCATTAATCTTCAGTGGTCTTAGCACTGGATGACATCTGTACACTGAAATGTTGACTTATCTGTAACAGAGTTCAATCTTGTGCATGTGATTTGTATATATCCAGCAGTCCATACACTGTATATTATGGTACTGGTAGAATTCGAGTCACAATGTTGATGCCCTTCATATGAATGAAACCCGGATGAACCTTATTTGTGCTGCTATGCCACAGAATGGGGCCTGCACAGTTAGATTGTCTGCTTTTGCTGTATTACTATATCTCACTGCACTCCAGATCTTATTTCAACCTTAGTTTTTAAGCTTAGTTTTTGCAGTTGTTTTGGTGATCGTTTATGCAGCGCTCAGTTTTAGTAAGTAAGTGTTTTCCAATTCAGAATCATCTTTTGAATGTATTTCTGTTTAATGCCAATAAAGTCTGTTTCTACCACTTATTCCTGAAGTCTGCATTCTCTATTTTCTCTTGTATTGACACCATGTGATGCACCAGCGAATCAGTAAGCTGTCTGAATGTACTGTTACTAGTTAAAATAAATAGGGCAAAGGTTTTCAGGTGATACCTTTTAATAACATCAGCTGAATGAGTGTAGAAATAAACTAGCTTTCAAGAGCACAAGGGTGAGGTAAATAAAGTAAAATACCTCAGTTTCCACTCGTGATTCTGAAAGCTAGTGTATTCTTGTGACAGAAATATAATGAGTTCTGGTTGTAAATCTCCCTCTCGACCTGTGAGGGCGCCAAGTAGCGAAAGGGAAAGGCTTTGGACAGGTTGTCCTGACAGTTCATTCCCTGGGTCGGGAAGTCAGTCAGCCTGGAAAAAGGCAAGACTCCGTTGCAGGAACGTATTGACCCGGAAGGTAAACGAGGTAGCAGCTGCAGGCAATAGAAACAGCTGCAATCGTTTACCAAGGGGTCACGCATAATCGCATAAAAGGGCCGGAGAATTGTAAATCTTTTCCTTCACTTGGTTTTTATTGAGAGACTGGAAGGACCATGTGAGATGTAGAGAAAGCGTACTGAAAAATATTCGTGAGTGTTTTGTTTGTTTCTTTGTGTCTGTTTAGTGTCTGTTTAGTAACTGTCTGTGTTTTTGTTATATAGCACTAGACAGCTAAACACGAATCCGGAAGCTGTCGCAAGGGCCAGCACAAAACTGGATCACCACTGCACTACAGTCACAATTAACATTGTTATCAGCACTTGTTCACAAGTATAGCACGTATCATATTGTACTTCACCACAAGCACTGAGAGCACTCACTTTGGACTTGTGATCGTGTGTGTGTCTAATTGTGTGTGTTTAGTACTGTGCTTATTGTTTATGGGACTGCAAATCTTTTTATTACTGTGCAATACACATTGTTGTGTATTGCCAGTTCATTATTATTTGCTGGCTGGTCATCAGACCATTGGATTAATAATCATTAAATTAACCATTTCACCCGTACTTTGTTGTCTGTTTGTTCTTGGGATCACTGCACCCGCACCGCACCTGCTATACACCTACTACTAATTACCACTTTGCTACAATTCTATATACATATTCAGCTGATGAATAAAAAAAAAAATGTACTTCTTGTATATGGTCCAGTCAAAGCAGACACAGTTTTGGCTAGTGCTCCTGCCTGTAATGTGTAATGTACCAATTACACTGATAAAGGCACTGGCTGAATCATTCACAGCCTTTGATAAAAGGCTTTCTGTAGAGCAGAACTTCAGGTTAGACAGAGGAAGCTGTTATTATAATGCTGCTGTTTTCTCTCTGGTTTCTCCCCATGCTCTTCCTGTGCTTCCACACACTGCCTGCCAGCTGCAATCCCCTCTATGTGAACCCACTGAAGAGTGTCTATGCAAATCTCACCACAACCACTTCCTGTTTAAACCCAGCCCGCTGCCTGCCTGTTGAAATGCACTGGGGAGAGGCAGGGCTACACTCTCAGCAATTTCTTTACTCCATGCAAGGAGGCTGTGTGGTCCAGTGGTTAAAGAAACAAGCTTGTAACCAGGAGGTCCCCGGTTCAAATCCCACCTCAGCCACTGACTCATTGTGTGACCCTGAGCAAGTCACTTAATAATCTCCTTGTGCTCCGTCTTTCAGATGAGACGTAATTGTAAGTGACTCTGCAGCTGATGCATAGTTCACACACCCTAGCCTCTGTAAGTCACCTTGGATAAAGGTGTCTGCAAAATAAACAAATCATAATAGCTTTTTTCATTTTCTAAAGGAAGCCAACATGTTAAGAGCTTTAAACATCATCCTTTTATTGGCTTCCCTAATATGTGAGGATAGATCGTGTTTCTGATTCAAGAATTATTATTATTATTATTATTATTATTATTATTATTATTATTATTATTATTAAATATGTATTACTTTTTTAAATTATGGAAGTGTTGGGGGCATTTCTAACTGGTCCTCTTTTTGTTTCTCAGGTGTCCTTAAAAGCTGTTAACAGCTCTCTGTATAATAATGACAGCTCTACCAGGTAAGTATCTGACACTTGTGGAAATTAGCCTGCATTGATTCTGTATATTACTTGATGTTTAGCAGTAGTTACTGTACGTTGTTTGCTTTTTTCCAGCAGTTAAAAAAGACTGGAGAGTCCCGTAAACTGTCCTGTAAAGCCTCTGGGTTCACATTCAGCCGCGCCTACATGCACTGGGTTCGACGAGCTCCTGGAAAGGGTCTAGAATAGCTGGTTAATATGCATGGTAGCACCATATACTAAACCCAGTCTATTCAGGGAAGATTCACTATCTCCAGAGACAATTCCAACAGCATGCTGTATCTACAAATGAACCTGCCGTGTATTACTGTGCTCGAGACTCACAGTGAGAGAAGTGAAGCCTGAGCCCTTACAAAAACCCACTCGTGTGAATCCACTCATTCATGTCAATGGGGAATTCATCCCATCTGCATGTGTTGATTCAGTTAACACACAACGGCATCATTACAGTTACAGAGAGTGAACATGGCAATGAGATTTAGATAGAGAACAGTAATAGAAGTTTGGGGAATAAAAGTGTATTGTATTGTGACAACATAACGATTTATACACTGTGGCACTAATATAACTAAGTATTTGTGGCAATGAGATTTCGAATATCTGACGTTTTCCACAAGGCTTTTACTCATGCATATAATCATTTGCACCATGGCAAGCAAGACAATGTAAAAATACAGAAGATGTAATGGTTTATTAAAATCATCAATCCAATCACACACACAGATTATCCCCAACAGTAACCTCACACAGAAAGGGTAGCTCATCTCCCCTTCAACAAGTATTGGGACAGATGAATAAATGCACAGCAACTGGGGCTCGGGCATTTGTTCTTCATTGTACCATAGAGAATGGTGGCTGGTGAATTCTATTCAGGGATGGTGAGGTATTTATAAAGCACAGGGTCTGAGCCTGGTTCATTGTGTATTAAAATAAGGACAGCCACTAGAGGGCACTGCAACACCTTTCTTGGGCTTGGACTGATCTCGACATCTAGTCAAAGCAGCCAAACACGACATCCATGCTACCCAGTTATACTGGGTACACTGGGCACATGCATTTGTTTCCATGACTCGTAGGAATGTAGTTTTGTTTGTTTAGCTTCATTCTCTTTAAGAGAGGGAATAGAGCATACCAGACAGTATCTCTCTGTACTGAAATGGGTTCACTCAGGTCACCATTAATCTTCAGTACACTGAAAATGTGACAGTACAACAACTGGACAATCTCTATAAAGCACGGGCTGACCCCTAAAGTCTCTAACATCTTAAACAAATAGTGGTGATCGACCCGGTCGAAAGCTTTCTCCTGGTCCAAGAAAATTAGACCGGAGTTGAAGATTGGAGGCTGCCAATAGGTCTTGAATTAAAAAGATTTTGTCAAAAATTGACCTGCCAGGGATACAATAAGTTTGATCAAACAGGACCGCTGACCCCATGATCTTCTTCAAACGGTTCGCCAGGGCTTTCGACAGGATCTTTTAATCTATACACAGGATGGACACTGGTCTCCAGTTCTTCAAGCAACTTAGCTCTCCTTTCTTGGGGAGCAGGGTAATCACCGCCTGCTGGCAGCTCAGAGGCAGCAACCCCTCCTTGATGCTCTCCAGCAGCACTGTGTACAAATCCCAGGCCAGCAGGGCCCAGAACTCTTTATAAAATTCCACAGTGATCCCATCCAGTCTGCATTGCCTCAGTGAGCTCTTGCAATGTAAACAGGGGCTCCAAGCCTCCTACCTCCTCCTTTGGAATTTGTGGGAGATCCTGCAGGAACTGCTGGATCTCCTGTGCATTTCCCTCAGCTTTCGCTGTGAATACGTTTTTATAAAAAAAACTGTAGCAAACCCCCAGATCTGCACTGGGTCCTAAAGCACACCTGGCTGGCAGGAGCCTTCAAACAGTGAATCACCCTGCTCTTTGCTGTTTTCTTCTCCAACCTGAATAAGAACTGTTGGCTTGTCCACCTCCGTCAAGCCCTGGACCTGGGTGCGCATCAGTGCTCCTTCCAGCAGATCGACCAGTGACTGTTTTTAAAATACTGATTTTAGAGTAAATAGCAAGAAGCGGATAGCAACTACCAGCAAAAACAAATTATTTTGTTTGTTGTGTCGATGTCGTTAAAAATGAAAACAAAGCTGTACACAGGACGAGACGTAAGACGTTGTATTTTAGCTAATATTTGTTGTTTACATTGCTTTTTCCGTTGGGTTTGCTAGTTAAAAGGAAATATTGTAGTGTAGTTTTACAGTGACCACAGAGTATTGTAATTATTCTTTATAAAATGGCTTGGATAAATTAAGTGCTGTGATTGGCTGAACAAGATCACATGACCATGCGGTCATAATAGTCTTACCGCACGGCTATGATATCATAGACCAACTTACTTACCTGATATATTAATATTACTACGCCTTAATAGTAATAATTATCTAAACAGTGTTTCTGTCAACCTGGTCTCACTAGAAAAGCCAAAACAAAAACAATAACAACCAGGTATCTCCTGCGCCACAGTCCCGGAACGAAACTGTGCTTTCCTCTAACAGTGTGGTCGTGGTTAGTGCTGGTGTCATGAGGTGAGTGCAGTGCTCTGTTGTGAGAGCTGGCTCTGTGGCTACAGCCCCTGGCTCCGTACGCCTCCTCTACAAGACACAAAAAGACAATACGTAACTGTGACCGAGCTGCTGTTGTGATGACATCGCGGGGGCTGTACTCACACAGCTGCATCCCCTTTGTACCACCAAACTCCTCCTTGCAACCAGCCTGTGTGGAGGCTGTGTGGTCCAGTGGTTAAAGAAAAGGGCTTGTAACCAGGAGGTCCCCGGTTCAACTCCCACCTCAGCCACTGACTCATTGTGTGACCCTGAGCAAGTCACTTCACCTCCTTGTGCTTTCGGGTGAGACGTAGTTGTAAGTGACTCTGCAGCTGATGCATAGTTCACACACCCTAGTCTCTGTAAGTCGCCTTGGATAAAGGCGTCTGCTAAATAAACAAATAAAAAATAATAATAAATAACCAAGCCTGTTGTCATGGTTTATCCAATCGCTGCCTGACTTGAATCAGGAGAGTTACAGCATCGATTATTTATCACAATCTTGTAGTGGCTTTGACAGACTCACTGAGAGCAGAAGCAGGACAATCTTTGGGATCCATATTGAACATTTGTGAAACTACAACAATGCTATATACTGTATTTTAAAAGTATAGCCATAAAAGATAAGTTGTGTGTGTTTTAAATCTGTTATTGGGAATTATATGTGGGATTGTGAAATGGATTGGTTTTATTTGTATTTTACTAGCTTGGTGTATTTCATGGGTTGGTGTTTTATTGATTTTATGAAGGATTGGGACCTGCTTATTTTAAAGAGCAATATACTGGCACAAGTTTGTTTTATATTATTATTATTTATTTCTTAGCAGACACCCTTATCCAGGGCGACTTACAGTCGTAAACAAAAATACATTTCAAGAATCACAGTGCAAGTAATATTACAATTAAGAACAAGATAAATACAATGACTTCAGTTCTAGTACAAGTATGACAAAATACGATTCAGTAACGGAGCAGATAACAGTGTCAGTGATAGTTACATCAGGATATAATTAAATACAAAATACTACAGATTAAATAACACTTGTGACAGATTACAGTACTCTAAAGTACAGGATTAAATGCAGTAAAATAGGGGGCAGATAAGAGCAAGTAAAGCGCATTTAAGGAAGAGTGATAAGTGTCCAGAGGGAAAAAAAGAGGAGTTCTACAGGTGCTGTCTGAAGAGGTGCAGGAATCCTTCTGGTCTACTGTATTGACTGTAACACCACCGGGTCCCAGCTACCAGCTACCAGTTCCAGCAAATGGAATTTAGAACTCTGAGCTGTTTTTTTTGTTTGAAGACACAATTGAACAGGAGTCTTTATTTTATTTGTTACTTTGTGGAAGGAATCAATCTGCACAGTGGTGCAGGACCCTTCCACTTTTTAGCTGTGTTATATCCTGGACTTGTAACTGCCTGTATTTATTGTGCTTTGCTTTTAAGTATTTCAGGCTGCCTATTGGGTAAAATAATAAAATACCACTGAATAGTAATTCACTGTCTCTGGGCTCATTTGGGTGACTTGTGTACATTGTCTCCCCCGGAATTTAAGCAAACCTGTGTGTATTATTGGGACCACAAAACAAAAAAAATAATATACTGGGTGTAGCAGGGCGGTAGAGAGCCCTGTACATTATTTTGTTTATTTATTTTTGTGCAGATTGTTTTGTGTTTGTTTATTTTTATGTCGGCGAAGCGCCGTATGTTATTGTTTTTGTTATTGTTATTTATTTAGGACGGCGTAGCCGATTTGTTTGTTTTGCACTTTTAATTAATAAACTCGTGCAGATTGTGGCCGAGGGGTAATAGGATAATTAATTACAAGCTGGTTAAACCCCTCGGCCACGATATAAAAAGACTGCAGCTCTCCAGCTCCGGGTGGGTGTTTTAGGAGCGGAGAGAGCGAGAGGAACGAGAGCAGAAAAAGAAACTAAACGTAAAGACGTAGGAACAGTGAAGGCAACCTGCCCAGCCTGACCTGTGTTTTATTTAGTATTTTGTGTTCAAGATTTGTTTTGTTTACTGTTTTATTTTTGCTCTGTGAGCACGTGTTCTTTTCGTTTAAATATTTATTTTTGTGTTTTAATAAAACGGCAAACAGCCTTTACCTGCAGTATTCCCCGGTGTCAGTTTTCCTTCCTGCTTCTGCCTGACGTCAGACCATCAGTCACCCTGTCACACTGGGTAATCGCCTTCTATACTTACCTAAAGGGTTCTTGGGACTCCTTAAGTTCTCAAGTGTCGTAGTCTGGCAGTTATTTAGTTATATCTTGTAGGGAAAAATAAAACTGATAAACAATATTATTCAAGTCAAATATATGTTTATTTGTATAGCTCAGAAAAAAAAACCTTTAAATGGACCCCAGGCTACAGCAAGATTTAACTGTGGGCACAGTAATATATTCAATGAAGTTTTATGACTTTCAGCACACACCCTTGTAGTGACGTCATTTATGACCCCTCCTTCGTCTATTTCTTCCAGACGTGGATAAGATGTTCTGCCTGATAACACAGTCAAACCTGCCTGGTAACACAGTCAAACCTGCCTGGTGACACAGTCAAACCTGCCTGGTGACACAGTCAAACCTGCCTGGTGACACAGTCAAACCTGCCTGGTGACACAGTCCAACCTGCCTGGTGACACAGTCAAACCTGCCTGGTAACACAGTCAAACCTGCCTGGTGACACAGTCAAACCTGCCTGGTGACACAGTCAAACCTGCCTGGTGACACAGTCAAACCTGCCTGGTAACACAGTCAAACCTGCCTGGTAACACAGTCAAACCTGCACAAACACATTCCTGTGCTTCAGAAAGAGGCTCCTGACACTCCAGAGTTCAAGCACCCCACCCAGCTCCATGGTTTTCTCTGTTGCAGAAAATAACATTTTAAAAGAATAATTTGTTCTAATATAAAAACTATTACAAAATTCCACCAATCCCTTCAGTCACCGTATGCACAAACCATGTTACGTTTCCTATCTATGACTATGTATAGACAAAGAGAAGGAGAGGTGATACCTTTTATTGGACTTACTAAACAACAATTAATCACATGCTTTCAAGACCTCAAAGGTCTCTTCTTCAGGTGAAAGTTGAAAAGAGAGATTGATCAGTTTTATAATGCATACACGGTATATTTTTCTTCAAAGTTCTCGAACGCCATAGAGTTCACACAAACTGGAAGCTCTGTTAGTGTAAGGTGATAGAAAGGAATATATCTTTGAGCTCTCCCCTGTTTCTTTCAAAGTAACATTTGAAGCTCTACACAACTTTCTAAATGTATATAAGATAAACGTCGGTAATACCACTCGCTATTTTTTATTCTCTTACCAAATATAATCATTTAGAAATCACCTCTAGTTTAGTTTGTGTAGTTTTTATACTCGCTGTCTGTCCGTCTCCGTACCGCTCTGAATGGCTGGATGTCGCTGTCAGTCAACTCAGTGGTCCCTTAATAGGCTACTGTAGTAGTAGTCACTTCATCCTGTTCTGACAGAGCTCGTTGACTGAAGCAGCGCTAGAATGCTCTCGTTTAAATGACTGTCAATCATGCAGACCTGCACTTACTGTGCACTTTCATTTGCCAGCTACAGCGCCTGTCATTCAAAGCGCCTACTTTGAAATTAGCGGGTTAAGGTGTAGGTGAGACCATTTTTAAATGTGTGTAGGATCTCTATCAATATGTATAACTCTGTATGTTATTTCAATTAGAATGTTGGTATTATGGATTTGTTGAATGTTGAATATGATAAAGGAGTTTCGCTAAATGAGACGATTCTCAAATGGCATACAAAGTCATTTTTTTAAAGCATAAAGGTTGATTTCACCCATTCTCTGCTTGAATGGAAAAATAATGATCCAAAAAAAAAACGGTACATTTTTAATCAAAGCTAATCAAAGAAAACGAGTGCTATATTCCATGTATGGAATGAAAATGTATCTTACGACAAATATGGAATGGTAATGTAAGCCTATAGAAAATGTACATTTTAATATGTGTTTTTGTTTCAATATGGTCCATATTCATAAAGCATTTTCAACCAAAAATAAACATCTGAACTGCCTATAGGGAATATTAAATTAGCACATGAAAGATTTATCTGACACTACAACTTCTCTGTGTTGTTTTCTAATAAGGAAAAAAAAAGGTAAATGCTTTTATGTTTTCTCCAGGTCTCTTGGAAAGCCTGTGAGTCAGGGACATTTTCTATTGTACAGAAAAGGCAAATATTATTATTTTTATTTTTTATTCGCTTTTTTTCATGGGTACCATTGATTTCAGGCAAGTTTCTTACAGTATATACTTAACCCTTCTATATGCCTTGTTTTCAACAGTGTAACAGGGGATATCTGTGCTGACTGTCTGGCGCATGCGTGGTACTGCAGGAAGGGGGCAGCAGCCTCGTAGATCCGCCTGTCAGTCATGGCACTGACACGGAGAGGTGGGGAGAAGAGGGTGTGTTGGCTTTCCCTCTCTCTGAGTGGCTGAGAGGCGGGCCTTAGGGGATTGCTCACCCTATAAGATAACGCTCTGGTGTTCTCTCAGCCTGCCCCTCTAAGATGAAACGAGCCAGCTGGCGGAAGCTCTGCTGCTGGACCGAGCACAACAACAAATTAGTTAAAAAGAAAAAGAAAATAAATTTTTAGTAGCGGGTAAAAACTTGGGCAGAACCCCGAAAAGTACAAGCAGGTTGAGGGGACGGGTGAGCGTAGGACGGAGACCCGGGCCGTGCGGATAGCGACGGTCGGGGTAACGCTGCCGAGAGCAGCACCTTTATTTTGTAGTTTTATTATTGTGTTTTATTTTCCCTTGTTCTTTCACCTTTTGTTTTCATTATTCTTTTGAGCACCTGTGAGTGTGACACATTGGTCTGTACCTGTACTGGTATTACTGTGGACCTGAGTACTGCTGTCGGTATTCAGGCCACAGACAACAGCGCCCTCTGCAGGCTAAAGAGAAAATAAAGCCGAAAGAAAATAATAAAACTGGGCACCAGTGTGGTGTTGCAAATAAACCTTCTGTCTCCCGTGTGTGTCAGTGAATTGCCCACCACCCTTCCACAATCAGGCATTGAGGTTCTACTTAAACATTTACAACTGAAAATTCAATGGTTTAATTATTTTTCTTCAAGCTAAAGTAAAAAACTAAATATAGCTTTTGTAAAGTGTTAAGTAAAAATCAAGCTGAAACAAACAGCCTACTTTTTACTACTTGTTTCCAGCACACAGAATCTATTTGACTCGTATTAAAGTGTGTGGAGGGCTGAACAGCAAGACTTGGCTAATAAATGGTAATCTCTGATCAATACATTTTTGTGGTTGGCTATCCTAAGGAGTGTACTGTGAAGAGGTGTAGAGCCTGGCATTACACAAGTTATTTTTACCTCGACAGATTTCAAGGTCATCACCACTCTGTTAACTGTAATAATAGCTCAAATTATATTTAGTTAACTGTAATAATAACTATAACTAAAATTAATCTAATAACTATAACTAACTATAACTAAAATTAAAAAAATCATAACTAACTAAAAAAAAAGATTACCTTTTAGAGTTGTAGGTGCTGCTTTTATTGTATTTATTTCCTTTACTTGGCAGCTATAACCCTACGCTTCCGGACTTTTCAAACACAGGCAATGCGAATGCACAAACGTTACTGACAAGCGTTCGCGCTAGCCTGCTCTTTCTCAGAGTCTTCGATTGAGACTACGAAACAAAAGTTCGTCCAAAAAACAAAATCTTTCAGTGTAAATTGAGAATTACACATTTTTAACTTTAGAGCAGGAATGAAAAGTATTATAAACAAGCCCCCTGCTTTGTACACTAAAGTTTTCTTCTCAAACAGATAAATAGCAACCAGGTATGTCAGCTTATCACGTGATTTCCTGGACAGCCCATCCCCTGCTTCTGTCTGACTAAAAAGAAAAAAAACAACCTTCCATGATATCGAAACTGAAAGCAAGTCAGCATTTACTTTTTAGTTGAGGGATAGGCTGTATTATTATTAATTTCTTAGCAGACGCCCTTATCCAGAGCGACTTATAATTGTTACCAGATATCACATTATTTTTACATACAATTCCCCATTTATACAGTTGGGTTTTTACTGGCGCAATCTAGGTAAAGTACCTTGCTCAAGGGTACAGCAGCAGTGCCCCCCCCACCTGGGATTGAACCCACGCCCCTCCTGTCAAGAATCCAAAGCCCTAACCACTACTCCACACTATATGCACATTAATTTGTGGGATAGGCGGTATGGATATTCATTTGTGGGATAGGCCGTATGCATTTGCTGGGGAGGTTCCCTATATATACTGGAGCGCTTTCTTCAGAAAACCAAAACCGGACCTGGAGAAAAAGTAAAAAGACGTCAGAAAAACGAAGGAAAGACAAGAACGAGGAAGGTAAGGAACTTATTATAGATTGCATTTCTAATTATTTTTATTTTGGTCTATGAAAAGCAACAACTGTGTACACAGTGTGTTTTAACTCAGATTGTGATTTTTTTTTGTCAATAGCATTTTTTTTTGAATTTGCCATACAGCAATGTAGGTACAGTACAAGCACGGTGGGGATAGAGGTGTATGCCTTGCTACATTAAACTCTCCCTGCACCTCATGCATATATACCAGTTAGATAAACGAAGCATTCAAACTTTTAAAGTGGAACTTGAATGTGTTCACTCCTTTTGTGATATATATATATATATATATATATATATATATATATATATATATATATATATATATATATATATATATATATATATACACACACACATATGGGGTGCCATGTGTAAAAAAAGCGTTAATATCTTTTTTTTTCCAGATTTAACGTAAATCTTGTATTTTTTCCCCAGATTTATAAATGTTGTGAAAATAAATATATATTTTTTTTTAATGTGTACATTCAGATATAATTTATAAATCTAGTTACAAGATTTAACATTTAGCTAAATATTTAACTAAATCTTAAATCTCTTAACTAGATTTAACATTTAGCTAAATGTTTGACTGGCCAGCTAAATCTGGAGTTTGTGTGCAAATGTGCTTTCACGCGATTTGATTATGTTATTTCAAAGGATCTTAACATTTAAACTGGTGTTGAAATCACAAGACAGATTTTATCTTGCGATATTGAACAGTGTGTTAAGAGATCGATATTGCAGTGTGTTAATAATTATGCAGAAAGGTACTGCTGTCCCAAGCTAAATTGTCTTCAGAGTGAACTTTAAGCAGGCTGTCTCGCGCAGATGAGTTCATTTCTTTAAAAAGAAAGGGGCTGAGGCGAGTTTGTTCCCGTGTGTTTGAGGTAAAAAGACAACCGTAAAGAATTACATAGTTATTAGAGGTATTTAAATACACAAGACAATGTCTTCTCACAAAACAGGGTTATCAGGTAAAACACTTTAACAGTCGCACGAGAGAAATTGTATCCAACGTGTTTAAATACTGTGAGGATGAATCGTGAAAAGAAATGACAATAGCGGTGTCGTTCAAAACTGATGTGTGTACTGCGTTTGCCCGGGCATGCCCAAATGATTTTAGCTCAGAAAACAAGGAAACGTCCGTCTGAAAGGGGTACCATGTACTGAGTATGGCCCTTAAAGTTCTTTTTAAAATATCTTTTTTTACAATTCAACAAATTCATGTGACTTTAACTGATAACAATCTGGGTTATCTAAAATTGTAAACATATATGATTTTGTGGGTGAAGTACAGTGCCTTTTCATAGTGATTTGTGCAGTAGCTAATCACAGCATTGACAGCGTACCATTTTCTGGTGTTACACAGGTCAAGTTTTGGTGCTCGTACCACAGTCTGACGATGTACCACTTTCTGACCCTACACCGGTCAGAACTGTTATTAATAAAGCGAGTGCCATTTTATAGGGTATTTTGGCAGTTGTATCAAACTGCAAACGTGATTTATGAGGAAATTATGTGATTATGTTTGGCAATGCAGTAAGCTGACATTGACAGCTCAGCTCATTTGAGAGACAACACCCCTACAGAAAATGGAGCAGTCCACCTGTTGTGAAACATGACTAGTTCAATTTAAGCGGCTAGTAGTAGAAATCAAGATTTGTGTATAAAACTTTAAATAGAGTGTGACAGGGTGACTCAGCGGTGACGTCACGGCAGAAGCAGGAAGGGAACAAACTGACACCAGGGCAAGTACTGCAGTTCAAAGTAAGACGCGGCTGGCCGCCGTTTTTATTAAATAACATAAATAAAAGGTTTGAACAAAAAAACACACTTGTGCTCACAGACCAAAATAAAAGGGTAAACAAAAATAATCACGAACACAAAAATACACACTGAATAGGTCAGGCTGGGCTATCGCCTTCACTGTTCCTATCTGTTGTACTATTTACGTTTTTTTCTCTCTCAGTTCTCTCCACTCTCGCTCACTCTCTCCTTTCAACACCCACCCGGAACATGGAGAGCTGCAGGCTTTTTATATTCAGGTGACCATCTCCCGATTAGCAACAAAATTAATCACTTAATTAATTCGGGAGATGGCCACCTTCTGCACGAGTTTTTTTTTATTATTTCTGGCAGAGGACGAGCACCAATCTCGCCTCTGCCAGAACACGTTTTAAAAAGTAAACAAAACAATAACACGGCGGTACGCCATCACAAATTACAATAAATAAATCATAATACAAAACAAATACAAAATACACTGCACAGGGGCGGAGGGGAAGACCCCGATCTAAAAATAAATAAACAAAACAATGTACAGGGCACCTCGCCCTGTTACATAGAGGTTTTGCATGAAGCTGTTTCTGTTAGCTATTACTATATAGTATGACCACTGAGGACAAACTCCTGTGTCTGTAGCTTCAACTGTATACAGTCGTGGCCTCACTCAAAAATCCTGCCATAGGTTGTTACTGCAAGCAATGGACTAGATTTTGCTCTTGCATCAGATGTAAGATTGCCTGTAATTCAGTCACTGTGAAATATCCCTCTGCAGGAACCTCGGAGATGTCATCAGAGAAGAGCGTGCCAGGTGAGAGGGCTCAAGAGGCTGAACTCCAGGTAGAAATGAAGAAAACGCCAGCCAGCCAAATCACTCACTTTGCTGAGGACACCAGAGAATACAGCTTCACATTCACCACAGTGCTGGAGAATGGGACCCAGAGCACGCCTGTTTCAACATCTGTCTGTACAAGTAAGGATCAGTTCTCTACAACTCAGGGTATTAGCCTCATAGATCATCTATACTTACTTTTTGTCTCACTCCAGCTCAAGTCGACCAATTTCTTGTTTCTGTGATGATACATAAACCACATGTGATGGAGAAAATGGTTCCAGGGATGGTGTTGTGTTCATGCAATAAAGCTGTGTATCTCATGCCCATGGGTCTGAAGCTTGACCTAGACAGTAACAGTTGGTATCATTTTGAACAATGTTTCAAGAGCCAAACAGGAATTAATTGATGCAAGCCTTTGATACAAAAAATGTCAATTAAACCCCACATTGGTCCACTTGAGCTGGAATTTTCTAAATAACATTGGAACTGACTCACTTCAACAGGGATTGTAAATCAGTATATCCTACAACATACTGACTCAGTATAGAGTGGTTACATGCTGCAGTAAACCCAACGGGCTCTATTTAATCAACAGAAGCAGTTACACCTAGATCTGTTTTTATCTCTTTTTAAATATTGTGATTCTAGAAGGACAGACATGAGCTCTCATACGATAGTGCTAGAGGGGTTATTGCTTTGCAGTTGAGTTTAAGTTGAACCTCGGGCAAGTTGTTGTCCAATGTTGCCACCTGCTGGCAGGCTGGAGAATGAAGCAGCTGAAAACACTTGACACTAATTAACAGCTTTTACTTGCTGAAATAAGAAATAAATGACTGAATGTGCTGTCTGTTAAAATCAAACCAGGAGAAATCAGTAACAGACTAGAAGAGTGTTTGCCTAACACAGCAGGTCATGTAAGTATGTGCTCACAAATGATGCTCCTACTCTTTATTATTGTTATTAATTAATTAATTAATTAATTAATTAATTAATTAATTAATTAATTTGGCAGACACCTTTATTCAAGGTAACTTATAGGCATTACAGGGCAGCACATCTGCAGTATAATAGCCAGTGACAAGCATATTCATCGCTTGTATAAACCAATCAGCCTCCACTGAGAACACAGTTGTCTCATATCCCAGTACCTAATATGCATGAATAGGGCATTGGTGCATTCTGTGTGTTCAAGTGTAGTCACCAGCGAACCATTATTTCAATGTACAAAATTACTTCAGCTAAATGGATACCTGTTACTGTTTCCCTTTCAGAAACACATCTAGAAGATTTGCTGTGCAAGCTGGGACTGGAGAACTACTTCCCAGGCAAGATTACGTTGAGTACTGTCCTTGAGATCGGTACAGAGAGTATTACAGATGAACCAATTCAGTCACTGAAAAAACTTCCCTGGTGCTTTCTGAAAAGACTCATGATGGTAAATGTGACAGTTCTCAGTACAATGTGCAGTGCTGCTGAGACAGATACAGACTCAGCATTGCAAGACCTTGATAGTGTTCTTGAACTTATTGGTAGTAATGATGATCAAGACAGTAATACAATCAATCCGCTTGATCTCTTAGCAGCACTCTTTCTGTGCTCAGATAGCTTCCTGCAGCAGGAAATTATGTCAAAAATGTCAATGTGCCAGTTTGCTGTACCTCTCTTCCTCCCTGACTGCAGCACCAGTCAGTGTACATTAATGCTGTGGGCCATGCGAGACATTGTGAAGAAGTTTAGACCCTGTTCATTAGCCGACTCAAAAGGGTTTGTAGAAGACAGTATAGTCACCACTGCCATGCCAATGATCTCTTTTGTCAGGCTGGGTGACTGCAGTTTATCAAAGTCTCAGATTCTGAATCAGGTTCTCAGCAACCCCCAGCAGTACCATGATGTCTTCATCCATCGTAATATGGAAAGTGGAAATGTTCCACGCGAAATTTCAAACGGTCTAGTGGAAATAGGTTGGTACCTTCCTTGTGGAAAGAAAAACTTAGACATCTTTCCAGAACCTGTAGCTGTTGTCAACCTTCGTGGAGATCTCTTTTCCTTTCAGAAACAGTTTTCCATTTTATGTCAAACATCCTCGGCAGTCATCATATTTTTTGACAGTATTGCGGAGAGCGAGTGCAATCTCTTGTCCTCTGCAGGAAACATTAAAGCCCAATTGTTTTTGGTTGCAAATTTTCCAAATAAGACAGAGAAAAACATAAACTCTCTGAAAGACTTGGCATCAAAATTAAAATTAAGTGGAAGTCAGATCCTATTTAAGAAACAGCAGACCAATGATGCACAGTTTGTGTCAAAACTGCGCTTAACTATGAATGGCATCATGGAAAACTGTCAACACAAAATAACCATTGAAGGCATGTCTGCTGAAGCACATGAATTGGGGATCTCTGTAGATGAAGACTGCACTGAATGTCAAAACGCTAAGAGAAGTGCTGCACAAATCACATCTACAATCGATGATGTGGTGCGATATAAAGAGGATCAGTTGCCATTGCAAGGGAAGCTTTGGAAGGAGCTGGCTAAAATAGAAAAAGAGGAGTGCAGACTACGGAAGGCAGGAGACAAGCCTCTTGAACAATATAAAGCCAATCTGCAAAGTGAAAAACAGAAACTGAGACAACAACAAAGCAGATATGATATGTCTGAAGCAATGCAGTGTTTCATCACTGCTATATCCAATGAAAGCAAAGAAGAACGATCCTATTTTCTAAAGTGGATGAGAATGAATTTGGATGTTAAATCACGAAAGAAACTTTCTGGTCTTCGTGATGAATACAAAGAAAAGTGTTGCAAGTTGTCAGAGAACAAAGAGATAATTGCAGCCCTGGATAGACAAATATCAAACAGCTCTTTAGGAATCGAACATTTCATGCGTGAGATGGGCCAGCTTTATGAAGCAACGTGCTCCCTTCCCTCAAATAATGCATATCGTCAGCAATTTCAAGATCTTCCCAGTTTGGGGGCTGACCTGCTGTTGGATGGCTTCCCCCTTGAGCTGGTGGATGGAGATGCATCAAATATCCCTGTAAGGTGGATGACTGGTGTTCTAACAAAGCTCCATGAGAAAGTCCAACACAAGAGCAGGCTGCTGGTTGTAACAGTGTTGGGAGTCCAAAGCACTGGGAAGTCTACCCTCCTCAACACAATGTTTGGGGTTCAGTTTGCAGTTAGCAGTGGCAGGTGCACGAGAGGAGCCTTCATGCTGTTAATCGGAATCAAAGAGGATCTTAAAGAAGAGCTGAACTGTGATTTTATCTTGGTAATCGACACTGAAGGTCTCAAATCTCCAGAGCTGGCAGAACTAGAAGACAGCTATGAACATGACAATGAGCTTGCAACACTGGTTGTAGGTTTGAGTGACATCACCATAATAAACATCGCAATGGAGAACTCCACAGAGATGAAAGATATCCTACAGATCGTGGTGCATGCCTTTCTTAGAATGGAGAAACTGGGAAAGAAACCAAACTGTCAGTTTGTGCACCAGAATGTGGGGGACGTGTCTGCCCATGACAACAATGCAAGGGACAGAAATAAGCTTCTAGAACAGCTGAATGAGATGACACAGGCTGCTGCCAGGATGGAAAAGCTAGATCCTAACATAAAACTCACAGATGTCATGGAGTATGATCCCGAACACAGTAACTGGTACATCCCTGGTCTGTGGCATGGTATTCCACCAATGGCTCCAGTGAACACAGGCTACAGTGAAAGTGTATATGAGTTCAAGAAGAGCTTGATTGAAGTGTTAAAAAGCTGCAAATACCAAACACTTCCAGAGTTCTTGGAGTGGACGAGAAGTTTGTGGAAAGCTGTTAAACATGAGAACTTCATCTTCAGCTTCAGAAATAGTCTAGTGGCTGAGGCTTACAGTAATCTGTGTGTTGAATATGGTAAATGGGAATGGGACTTCCAGAAGCATATGTACAACTGGCTGGCAACTGCTGAGACAAGGATTTCAAATACCAGTAACCAGTCATCAAAACTTGAGTTTCTAAGCAGCTTAAAAAAAGAGGTGACAACACAAGAAGAGACCACTCTGGAGAAATTGACTAAATACTATGAAAGTAAGGAGGGACATGTTAATCTTGTAAAAAGCTACAGAGCAACCTTTGAGATAAGCATCAAAACTCTTAGGATTGAAATTGAAAACTCTGTGACAAACAAGTTGACAGCAGCTATTGATTTTCAGAATGGAATGAAAAAGGTACATGATGTCAATGGGAAGCATAAAGCAATATTAGAAGAAAAAGTGTTGAAACTGCTTGGAGACTGCAGGGAAAGAAATGAGGATTTATCTGAGGAGCAGCTGGAAAAGGAATTTGAAAAGATGTGGGATGAGACAGTGAAGAAACTGGACTTCAAAGGTTTAGAGAAGCGAGACATTGTATTAGATGTTTATAATCAATTGAGAAAACAATTGGATAGACATGTTGGTGCAGTTAAGATGGTGTTAAATCAGGCCAGCGATTTGACTAAATATGGAGTTAACATGTTTAATGTAACTGATAAACATTTTGATCGTGCATGGTTCAAGATGAACATAACTGATGTTATTGGCATAACTGAGAAAAAATTCAAAAAGGAGGAAGCAAATATTATGGCTCAATGTGTAATAACACAGGGCAACCAGTTTGTATCTGACAGAAAACACACAACATCTGACTACCACGAGACCTACACCAGAGAGCTGTTGGAAATGATAGACGGCAAGCTGAAGGAAATTAAGAAACTGAATGCCCAGTTTGAAGTTGATCTGAAGCTGCACATCTGTGGCTTTGCAGCCAGGGAATTTCAACAGATGCACGAAGATTTTATTAAAGTCAACGACCCCCTGAAACATCTGGAAAAGTCCAGGCCGCAGTACTGTGCTGACTTCATAGATCTTTACCATGAGAAGGATCAGAGCCTAAAGAAGGCTGAAGAATTCACTGAGCGCTGCCTCAAGCCTGCAGTGAGGGAATATGTCAACAAAGCTCTTGGGATAGAGATTGTAGATGCAATGCTGACTGGTGCAGACTCTGTGAAATACAGCACCCGGTCATATTTCCAGCATTCAATTCTGAAGCAGTTGCTGGAAGAAAATACATCTGAAAACTATGTGTCTTACATTAGAAAGTATGATGGTTTTGTCAAGAAGTGGATATTTGATTGTATTCTTAAGGAGTTTTCAGAAGACAACGCCCTTTCAGGTTTAGAATTGAAATGTCTGGAAACCATAACCCAGAAAATACAAGCAGCAGTGAAAAGGGCAGAAAACGAGGGAACCTCGACACGCGATATCAAAACCATATCAGGGTTTGTTGAAAATGTCTGCAGTGTTCTGAGCAGCGATATTGTGGTTTCCACAGACAATCTTGGATTAAAACTTATCCAAGACAAAGCAAGCGTGAAGGAGTTCATTGGGCATCTTCAATATTACCTTGAACAAATGAAGACATCTCTAAGTGGTGAATTTTCTCAAAGGTGTGATATCCAGAAGAAACTTATCAACCTGCCATTCAAGCCGCAGGACGAGCTGTTCAGAAAGGTGTTTGGTTGTGGAAAGCTGTGTCCGTTCTGCATGGTCCCCTGTGAGGCAGGAGGCAAGGACCACAAAGAACACCACGCATCAGTGCATCGACCCAAAGGGCTGGGCAGATGGAGATCTTCAGTATCTAATAAACTCTCTGTAAGTGTATGCACAACTCGTGTGTACAGTGAAAATACATTTAGGAATAGTGACACAGAGGGGGAGTACCATCCCTATAAAGACTATCGGAAATTCTATCCTGACTGGAACATTGCCCCCGATCCTAGTATTGAAGCCTCTGACTACTGGAAGTACGTGCTGACTACATTTAATGAAGAATTTGCAGTTGAGTATCATGCAAAGCCTGCTGATATCCCAGAGCAATGGAAAAGCATAACAAAGGAACAAGCACTAAAGAGTATAAATGAGGTGTTTAACGTGAAGTAAATAAAAGCTAATCATCAACTGTAAAAGACCTCTGAAAACTACTAAACATGTCCAATTCTACAAATGATTAAATTAATTAAGTTAATTGAGAGATTAAGTTGGAACAAAAACCAGAAGACCCTGCAGTCCTTGAGGACTGGAGTTTGACCACCCTTGAATTGAGTACCATGTGAAAGGAATACGACCGTTCAAAATGCTTGTATAAAAACTCAAAACAACCCTTTATGTTCCCTGGGATTTTATCTTTTTAAAAAATATTTTCTCCTGGATATAAAAACTTTGTTTAAATGATTGTATTTTAATTTTTAATCTTTAAGAATCTTTAGTTGTCTAATTAATTAGTGATTGCAACAGAAAATGCAAGAATTACTTCTATTGGCAATTTGTAGCACACAAGTAATATAAACTGTATGTTTTTTAATGTATACTGTGACCATGTAAAGCTTTTACAAAACATTATTATCATTATTATACTGCGCAACATTGAGTGTGCTTTGTAGGATCTGTTGGCAATAATGAAACCTATTTTTTTAATGCATCATATATTTTATACTCTGAATGTTATTATCACTTTAACAAAGTAGAGAATAATTTTGGCTGACCTTGCTGATACTTAAAAAGCTATACTCTGGTAGTGATTTTGCATGCTGGCCGCCAAGATATCTTTTCTGTTAATGTTTTGCTAATTAAATAAGGTGTGGGATTCATGTTAACCAACTTGATGATGCGCTGAATATTTTTTTTTCTGTGTAAAATGAATTGTTCGATAAACCTTGTTTCTGTGCTTCCTGCTTCTATAACGTTATGCTCATGCTTTCAAATTCCTTGAAATATATTTCAAAATAAAGTGGAGTTCAACTTCAAGCAAGATTTGTGTTGTTGTATATCATTATTATTATTATTATTATTATTATTATTATTTAGTCACCAAGCAGACACTTTTATCCAAAGTGACTTACAGAGACATGGGGGTGAACTATGCATCAACAACAATTGCTGCTGCTAGAGAGTCACTTACAATAGGACCTTGTTTGTTTTACGTCTCATCCGAATGATGGAGCACAAGGAGGTTAAGTGACTTGCTCAGGGTCACACACAGGGAGTCAGTGGCTGAGCCGGGATTTGAACCTCCTGGTAACAAGCCCCTTTCTTTAACCACTGGACCAGCAAGCCCCTTTGTATGTCTGTAAATCGATCTTTCAAAAGAATCCAGTGCACACACACATACTGGGGGTCCTCCTAGTTTCTCATGCATTCATCTATAGAAGAATCCAGTGCACACACACATACAGGAGGTCCTTCTAGTTTCTCATGCATTCATCTATAGAAGAATCCAGTGCACACACTCATACAGGGGTCCTCCTAGTTTCTCATGCATTCATCTATAGGCTCACATCAGCAGGTGAAGCTGATTTTCTAATCAGGAGCTATTAGTAATGGAAAACATACACAGATATGTCCATAGGTTTTGCATCATCCTCGAGGAAGGGGGGAGAAATCAACAAAAAAAACAGAAGGGAGACTACATCAAAACAAGGGCAACAACTCAGGTAAGACAGTCATTAAATGTATTTATCTAAATGCTATAAGTCTCAGAAACAAAATGTTAGAACTTGAAGCTACTGAACTAACAAATAACTATGATGTGATAGGTGTTACAGAAACTTGGTACTCTGAGAGTGATGGAGACGAATATATATAATATTAGTGGGTATACACCGTATCGATTGAGAGGAATGGTAGTTCCTCACACCAAATTACAGCGAAGTGCGAGAACTGCCAGTGACTCTCTATACAGCACGGATAGTTTGCGTGTTTTCAGGGTATTGGCGCAGCAAAAGTAAATCAGCCAAAAGCACCATTCCACTTTTCATTTGCAGTTCCCAACACTTATGTGAAATGTAGAAAAAAAGTAAATACCTGTCATACAGTAAGAGAAATAAGTCGCCAAAGGAAGGTAAAAATGTCAATCTCCTTGGTCTTCTTTTTCTCCAGACTTATTTTTTTGCAGATTTTTGCAGACCCCAGGCGCTTTTATCCAAGCATATGTATGTTACAGGTAATGGACAAAAAAATGGAAACACCTAGGTAAATGAGGCTGTGTGGTCCAGTGGTTAAAGAAAAGGGCTTGTAACCAGGAGGTCCCCAGTTCAAATCCCACCTCAGCCACGGACTCATTGTGTGACCATAAGCAAGTCACTTAACCTCCTTGTGCTCTGTCTTTCGGGTGAGACGTAGACATGGACAAAAAAATGGAGCATGCTTAGGGTCTTAGGGTCATGTATAAAAATGCTGGACAGGCCTGGTTGCCTATAATTATGGGTAGCATGGCTGCAAGAGGAGACCTCATGCATGGAACTCTGAGGGAAAGACATCATCAGCAAAGGGCAACAGTGGGCGGAAGCACATACTCCAGGATCGTGATATCCGTGCATTCATTCGAAGTGCAAGCAAAACAGGTGAGCAACTGCAGATCAGTTGACTGCAAGTTTCAACCTGGGGCGTGAGCAGCCAGTTTAATCAAAAACGGTCCACGGAGAACTCCACAGAGTGGGATACCATAGTGGCCCAATGCCCTATTAAGTGACTTTACATTGGGGTTTCCATTTTTTTGTCCACTACCTGTATGTTAGGGAAATAGGAACACACTTATTGTGACGTATATATCATTTATATTAAATGATTTATTTCTGTTTTAAAATTGAACATTTGCCTGAAAAAAATGATTTCTTTATATAAATAAAAAAAAGGTCCAGTATACATGGGATTTGAACCTATAACCTTCAGTTTGCAAGCATGTTGTGTTAACTATCAGTACTACACGATTAGTATTTTGAAAGATGAAGTAAGCCAGCTGAGAACGGAGCAACGTGATCTGTTCCTTCGTCTATGATTAAGAAAACAACCCGGAAGGACCTCTGTTGAAAATATCATACGTGAGTGTTTTGTGTGTTTGTCGTTTGTCCCATCTCAAATTGTTTATTATTATTTGTTTATTTAGCAGACGCCTTTATCCAAGGCGACTTACAGAGACTAGGGTGTGTGAACTATGCATCAGCTGCAGAGTCACTTACAACTACGTCTCACCTGAAAGACAGAGCACAAGGAGGTTAAGTGACTTGCTCAGGGTCACACAAGGAGTCAGTGGCTGAGGTGGGATTTGAACCGGGGACCTCCTGGTTACAAGCCCCTTTTCTTTAACCACTGGACGACACAGCTTCCTTAATTGTTGGCTAACACGTTCCGGAGCTGTCACCAGAGGCGAGCACAAACCCGGTGACCGTGTTTGTATCTTGTGTTTGTAACTGGACTGTGTTTATTATTTGGGACTGCAAACCATTTATTTATAACAGTGCAATATACATTGCTTTGTATTGCCTGGCATTATTGTTTGAGCTCACCAGACCTGGATTACAACATTAAAACATTTCTAAATGGATTAGCACCGTCTTACAAAAAGGAGCACAGCGTGAACAATATGTAAGGTACGTGCAGAACGATTTTTGTTCATTTTTCAAATTGCCTAAAATTACAGGTAGATGGATGCTACTTGCTTTTAAATATGTTATAAATGATGATGTTCCCGTGATTTCATATTAGTTCAGTTAATACATGTAGCATAATGCATTCTGTTAACGGTAAAGGCATATTTTATGTAAGGACTGGGAATCACCAACTTGCTTAATTGTGTTAAACTGTATTACAGTATACTGCAGTTTTGATAGACTAAGGCTGACTGAGAAATATGTCCAGGTTTGGTTTGAGTACTACTTCCTAAACATTACAACAATTTTATTGCTTATTATGATGGTTTGCAAAATTAGATGAAAACTTTCACTACAATCGGGATAATACATAATCATTATTTACAAAATCTTGTTCGTTACTTATAAAAACTGTAACCTACTGCTATACTACTTGTAAATGGTGTGCAATGGAAGGACAAACTGTGGCGTGAAAGCTACAGCGGCTGCATTGTAAGCTGCATTAGAATCGTGTCTTGGGTTCGTTCCAAATTATTGCAAAATTTAAAAAAAAAAAATTCAATATATTTAGTGTAACAAACACATTTTTAATGTGAAAGAAAGCAGTTGATATGAATGACACTTTCATTGAACATGCATACTTTTGCACACATAACCTTAGCATATATTTGTTGATAGTTTCTATTGTATGGATTTGTGGTATACTGTTGATGAAATAATATGAAATCATGATCAAATTTGGATATGTCAATTGCATTATGCTGCATCAATTATTATATTTTTTTTTTTTTAAAAATCACTTTAATTTATGTGGCAGATTGCTGCTGAACATATGTAGCACATGGGAGGGCACTTGTTATTTCTGATCAGGGTGGGATCAGCCAGGCAAAATACCAAAAGGAAAATATAAACGTGACCACACTACTATGTCAGGCAATGAACATTGTTTTATTAAATACAGGTGGTAAACTATACTTAACAAACAGGGCAGATCTAGAATACGCATTCATGGCAAGCAGTTTGCACTGCCCGTTAATTAAAACAATAACTAAACACAGAATTACAATTTAAAACTAAAGGGCAGTGCGGCTCAATCCCTGCATTGAGACAGGGCGCGCGAAAAAAAATAAATAAATAAATAAAACCAATACAGCCTGTCTCCAGCACTGCTCTAAAACCCCAATACCTTTTAAAATAGTAGTTTAAAAACACATACATGACAAAATGCAGACCAAAAGCGCAGGCAGGGAGATCATGCAACTTGAAGCCCTTATATTTGTGTGGTCCTAATAATACCATTTGTAAATACAGTACATTATTAGAGTATAGATGAAGGGTCTAGAGAACTGATCTAACCTGTGTCTAAACCTGTTTCTGCTGCCTCCAATTTAAGGATTGCTTCGGATTCATCTTCCTTGCCGGTGTGAGTGGCAGCGTGCGGCAATCCTGTAAGGACATCGGGAAAGGACACTGTCTGTTTGGGGGCTGTTCTGGGATGTGTTTGTGTTGTTAAGTGTTATGGTATTTTACTAGTTAGCTAGTTGTGTTTTTTAAATGTTTATAATTCTTCATTGTTGGCTGTGTCTTTTCATCTACCATTTCTCTCTGTGTCTTTTATTTTTCTTCTATTTTATTCCCTTCTGTAAGTAAATGTTAGTTTGTATTTTTTTCAGTTTTTGTGTTTCTCCAGGGACTGCCAATGAAAATAGAGCTCATAGCTAAATCTGGGTGCAATACATCTTATGACATGTCATAAATGTTAAAAAATTGTATGTTGTTCCTGTCAAATACATAAATAAAAAATATATTTAAAAATAAATAGACTGTATTGTTTTAATCATTCAAAGAATGGGGACAAAACAGACCTCTGTAATGTTGCATGTGATTTTCATCTGATTGGGGCTACTGCTTAGCAGTGAATGGTTCCTCGTGTGTTAAAATCTATTTTGTAACTTAGCCCTTTTTCTCCTTTTATTCATGTTTTACTTTTACATTTTTTCTACATGGTTGGTCATAGAAAAAGCCTTCACAGTAGTACTTTGCAGTTTGATTTGTAAGCGATTAGACTTTAACTAGTCCCCACAGAAATCTGCAGTAGAATTTCCTAAAATCTGCAAAGGGAAAAGTGCGTTTTCTACAAAGAACTTGTCAAATTCTGCGGCAATGACAAATAAAAAAGTATTAATGAGTATTAATAAATAAGAACTAGTAACAGTTAGTTAAATTACACTTTTTTATTAAATCACATTACTAAGATGTTAAACTGAACAAACATATTACTCTGCCATATTATATGGAAATCAAAGAAGAAACACACTTACAATAAGGCAAAGAAAGTTCACTTGTTTTGAAACATTTGTTATTCACCAAAATGTAATTTTAAAACGTATCTACATCAAGACAGCACACAGAAATAGTTTGGAAACTTTTTGAAATGTGATACTTCGTACTGTGATATTTCGTAAGTCGCCCTGGATAAGGGCGTCTGCTAGAATAAAAATAAAAGTTTTAATGTTTTTAAAAATTGTTAAATGTAATAGCCTACAATAACGACGTGTATTATGTATCAGAAGTCTATGTACTGTATATGTGTTGTGACAGTGTGGTCGAGGGAGCACGATGAACCAGGCTGGAGTCAGGAATTGCAGTTGCAAAACTGGTTTCTTTTATTATTTCCCACACAGGGAATGGTATCAATGTGTCACATATTGTGATATGTCTCAACATATCCTGTCTTGTTCTTGGTCTCGGTCTCAACATATCTGGTCTTGGTCTTGGTCTCGGTCTCAACATATCCAGACTTGGTCTTGGTCTTGGTCTCAACATATCCGGTCTTGGTCTTGGTCTTGGTCTCAACATATCCGGTCTTGGTCTTGGTCTTCGTCTCAACATATCCGGTCTTGGTCTTCGTCTCAACATATCCAGTCTTGTTCTTGGTCTTGGTCTCAACATATCCGGTCTTGGTCTTGGTCTTGGTCTCAACATATCCGGTCTTGGTCTTCGTCTCAACATATCCGGTCTTGTCCTTGGTCTCGGTCTCAACATATCCGGTCTTGGTCTTGGTCTTGGTCACAACATATCCGGTCTTAGTCTTGTTCTCTACATATCCGGTCTTGGTCTTGGTCTCGGTCTCAACATATCCAGTCTTGATCTTGGTCTTGGTCTCAACATATCCGGTCTTGTTCTTGGTCTTGGTCTCAACACACCCGGTCTTGGTCTTGCTCTCAACATATCCGGTCTTGTTCTTGGTCTTGGTCTCAACACATCCGGTCTTGGTCTTGCTCTCAACATATCCGGTCTTGTTCTTGGTCTTGGTCTCAACACATCTGGTCTTGGTCTTGCTCTCAACATATCCGGTCTTGGTCTTGGTCTTGGTCTCAACATATCCGGTCTTGGTCTTGGTCTTGGTCTCAACATATCCGGTCTTGGTCTTGGTCTCAACATTTCCGGTCTTGTTCTTGGTCTCGGTCTCACATATCTGGTCTTAGTCTTGGTCTCAACATATCCGGTCTTGGTCTTGGTCTCGGTCTCAACATATCCAGTCTTGGTCTTGGTCTTGGTGTCAACATATCCGGTCTTGTTCTTGGTCTTGGTCTCAACATATCCGGTCTTGGTCTTGCTCTCAACATATCCGGTCTTGGTCTTGGTCTTGGTCTCAACATATCCGGTCTTGTTCTTGGTCTTCATCTCAACATATCCGGTCTTGGTCTTCGTCTCAACATATCCAGTCTTGTTCTTGGTCTTGGTCTCAACATATCCGGTCTTGGTCTTGGTCTTGGTCTCAACATATCCGGTCTTGGTCTTCGTCTCAACATATCCGGTCTTGTCCTTGGTCTCGGTCTCAACATATCCGGTCTTGGTCTTGGTCTTGGTCACAACATATCCGGTCTTAGTCTCAACATATCCGGTCTTGGTCTCGGTCTCAACATATCCAGTCTTGATCTTGGTCTTGGTCTCAACATATCCGGTCTTGTTCTTGGTCTTGGTCTCAACACATCCGGTCTTGGTCTTGCTCTCAACATATCCGGTCTTGTTCTTGGTCTTGGTCTCAACACATCCGGTCTTGGTCTTGCTCTCAACATATCCGGTCTTGGTCTTGGTCTTGGTCTCAACATATCCGGTCTTGGTCTCGGTCTCACATATCCGGTCTTGGTCTTGGTCTCGGTCTCAACATATCCGGTCTTGGTCTTGGTCTCAACATATCCGGTCTTGTCCTTGGTCTCGGTCTCAACATATCCGGTCTTGGTCTTGGTCTCAACATATCCGGTCTTGGTCTTGGTCTTGGTCACAACATATCCGGTCTTAGTCTTGGTCTCAACATATCTGGTCTTGGTCTTGGTCTCGGTCTCAACATATCCAGTCTTGGTCTTGGTCTTGGTGTCAACATATCCGGTCTTGTTCTTGGTCTTGGTCTCAACATATCCGGTCTTGGTCTTGCTCTCAACATATCCGGTCTTGGTCTTGGTCTTGGTCTCAACATATCCGGTCTTGGTCTTGGTCTTGGTCTCAACATATCCGGTCTTGGTCTTGGTCTTGGTCTCAACATTTCCAGTCTTGTTCTTGGTCTTGGTCTCAACATATCCGGTCTTGGTCTTGGTCTCGGTCTCAACATATCCGGTCTTGTTCTTGGTTTCGGTCTCAACATATCCGGTCTTGGTCTTGGTCTCGGTCTCAACATATACGGTCTTGGTCTTGGTCTCGGTCTCAACATATCCGGTCTTGGTCTTGGTCTCAACATATCCGGTCTTGGTCTTGGTCTTGGTCTCAACATATCCGGTCTTGGTCTTGGTCTCAACATATCCGGTCTTGGTCTTGGTCTCAACATATCCGGTCTTGATCTTGGTCTTGGTCTTAACATATCCGGTCTTGGTCTTGGTCTCGACATATCCGGTCTTTGTCTTGGTCTTGGTCTCAACATATCCGGTCTTGGTCTTGGTCTTGGTCTCAACATATCCGGTCTTGGTCTATCCGAATATGTGTGACTCAGATTCCATTTCCTTCTACTCTCTGCAGTGAATTTGAAGTATGACGTGTTAACTTTATAGACCGCTTAGACTTTAGCTATGAATCCTATCATCTTTATTGTACCCTGCAACAAACGTATTGTTTGTTTGTGCTTCCAGTTCCATTTCTCCATCTAATGTAAACATCAGAGGACAAGGTGTGGAGAGTTAACTTCTTCAGCAGGGAGTCATTTCTTAAAGATTTACAACACACACAAAATATGAAAAGCAGTACTTTCTGTTATGCACAGAAAAAAAAACAATTAATGTGATCCAGATGAAATTATTATTATTATTATTATTATTATTATTATTATTATTATTATTATTATTATTATTATTATTGGTATAACTTGGATGAAGTTCTTGGCTGCTGTCCTTTAGTTATAGTAGGGTGCAGTAGTTACACACAAGGAAATAAACAGAAGCTGAGAATTTGAACAGAATAAAGTTACTTCTATAAAGAGATGGGGTTTGAAATGGGTAAACATGTAGTTGATTAAATTGCCAGTGAGAATTGAACAATGGCTTTTGTAGCAGGTTAGCATCAAGAATGAGACTCAGAGTCTAGAAAAGCTGCAGTTTAAGCGCTGGTGCGCACGTTTAAGTAAACAAACAACAAAGACAAACAAACACGAGGGCCACAATAAAGGGTTAAACAAACAAATCCACAAAAGAAACACACCCAAGCAGTGCGATCACAGTGTGCTACTCCCAGCTCTTCTCCTAACTACCTCCAATAAACAAACAAAAGGGCTGGTTACCCTTATATACCATGTGGCTGGGCTTAATTGACCATCAATTATTCAGTCAAGACCCAGCCACATTCTGCACATGGATTTGGCAGGGATGAGAATTAACCCCATCCCTGCCAAACTTTAATTCAAAGTAATACATTTATAACAAAAGAAACAAAATACTATATACACGCAGCAGGGCTATGCCCTGCCACAGCGGTATAGTCTTAAACCATAGCCTCCAGTCCTTCACTGTTTCATCCATTGTTATTAACTCATTGTTCACAAGGAGAAACGTCCATGTTAATGTACAAAACGAGCAACAAACAACTAGAGTGGTTTTTAACAGACCTTTGGTCAAATTTTGATAGATGCAAAAAATAAATAAAAAAATAATAAATGGGAACGTCTCAAAGACATTGATGAGATTGCGCATGACTTTAATGAAGATCGCAGCGGCTCTACTGTCAGGGGTGGCCAATCCTGGGCCTGGAATTCTCAAATACTTAATTGAACCAATTGTTTTCTAAATGGACCAACATGTTTCCTAGGTCTTTGGCCACTGATTATTTAAAGAGACCCAGAAAACCTGCAGGATTGTGGCTCTGCAGGACCAAGACTGGCCACCCCTGGTATAGGATATCAAACATAGGATATACAATAAAAAATAACCTGAAAAGTACATCGGGCGTTGCTGTTTTTTACTTCAATACTGATGTTGTCTTTTGGATGATGTGGGGAAATTGCCATTTTATTAATTGCTCACCTGTATGCAGACAGATCACTTTTCACAGTGTCTCAGTCATACACACTTCCTTAACAACTCAACCTTCACCTCCTTTTGTCCCCATTAGTGTGTGTTTTTGTATAAAGTTGTGTCAAGCTTTTTAAATTAAACTTTATGTGAACTACTTTATTATTATTTTCTATCACTCTAGATTTCACTGCATTTAACTGTTGAGCATGTACTTTAGAAATAACCAGCCAAAGAATCAGAGGATAATCTTACACGAGGAACAGAATTTTATTCACAGTAAACTTATAAATATCGTGAAATGACATTACAAGTGTTACCCACTTAATTCATGCCTTGCAGTTATTATAAACAATACAATGTGTAGATGTGGGAGGGACTCCAGGAAACACACAACATAGATCTATCACACAGTTGACATTTTTATTAGGCAATAGATGATTATACAGAGAAACTTCTCACCAAGCCCTGGAAAAGAAGCGGCAGTGTTTCACTCTTCACATTTTCTTTGAATCGTCTGACTCAGTTACACACGCATAGCAAAAAGTAGATTTATATTTAAAAAATGTAATAAGCACATATTATTATTATTATTATTTATTTCTTAGCAGAGGCCCTTATCCATGGCGACTTACAATTGTTACAAGATATCACATTATTTTTACATACAATTGCATTATTTTTTTCACATTATTTTTACATACAATTACCCATTTATACAGTTGGGTTTTTACTGGAGCAATCTAGGTAAAGTACCTTGCTCAAGGGTACAGCAGCACTGTCCCCGACCTGGGATTGAACCCATGCCCCTCCGTTCAGGAGTCCAGAGCCCTAACTACTACTCCACATAGCTTTTCTCGATCTCCCCAGCCAAATTTGAGCTCCCTATTAAAGTATATTAACAAACATTATCAATACACAGGCCCACCGAGAGGGCGGGGAGGCAGAGGGGATTTCCCCATGGCTCACTGATCGAAGGGGGCATTGGAGAACATTAGAGGAGGGGGTTCAAAGTACCGACAGCAGACTGTCACTCGATTATCACCCGATCAACACACTGTCATTGTCCACACACAGATGCTGTATTTCCACGTGACCTGAGAAGTATTTGAGCAAAAATGGAAGGTGAAGCTTTGATTCTTCAGTTATTAATTTTGACTTCTGCTTTACTTTTAAGGAAAAAAACCAACATCGTAAACATGCTTATTTCACATATAAGCATGTTTACAATGTTGTCTTCTCTTTTCTGCTTCATCAGTACAATTTGTACAAGAGCCTGCAGCTCGTAAAACCTGAAATGGCTCAAACTGCTATGCAATGAGCGTCTTATTCCCATCCCTGTGCTATATGCAGATTTATTCTGTCATCTGGTATTATAAAATGTTGAAATAATTATAAACACTGTAACAGAGGGGTAAAAAAATAAAAAGTGGTGTTCCTTCCAGACAGATTACAAAAAAGACTTACTGGGGTTGTTATTTTTTGAGCTCTGCTGTTCCATGTATTAATGAACATATTTTGATTATATTGCTTTCGGCTGTATTATTATTATTATTATTTATTTCTTAGCAGACGCCCTTATCCAGGGCGACTTACAATTGTTACAAGATATCACATTATTTTTTTTTTTACATACAATTACCCATTTATACAGTTGTTTTTTTTTTACTGGAGCAATCTAGGTAAAGTACCTTGCTCAAGGGTACAGCAGCAGTGTCCCCACTGGGGATTGAACCCACGACCCTCCGGTCAAGAGTCCAGAGCCCTAACCACTACTCCACACTACTCCACACTATTACAATGCACTGGCAATTTCTTGACCGCATTCTAGGAAAAAAACACTGCTGTCATAGACTGCAAGGTCTATTGTCTATTGATGTTTCATAACAACCAATCTAGTATTTTTTTTTTTGGTCTGAGGTCTGTGTATGCCTTGCACCAACATATGTCATAAAGCAGATGTTATATTCCATTTATAATTAAATGTTATTTATTATTTATTTCATAGCAGACTCCCTTATCCAGAGCAACTTACAATTGTTACAAGAGATCATATTATTTTTTACATACAATTTACCCATTTATGCAGTTGGGTTTTTTACTGGAGCAATCTAGGTAAAGTACCTTGCTCAAGGGTACAGCAGCAGTGTCTCCCACTTGGGATTGAACCCACGACCCTCTGGTCAAGAGTCCAGAGCCCTAGCCACTACTCCACACTGCTGCCCCAGTCCTAAAGTCCTGCACTGTGGTTGCTTAATATTATCTATTGGGATATAACTATGTCAAGAGAGACAATCTTGATTGCATTTATTCAGCAATGGATTCCCAAACATTCTCTTTTTTCTGCTGATCTTTAAAATCTGCTCTACCTACTGCATACAGGCAGAGATAGACAGTAATTATACAGAGTTTACATTCTTTGCATTGTATCACCTAGCAACAAGGTCAGCGATGAGGTTAAAGTTCAGTTGATTTGAACTAAAAGGTATTGACAGTGTCGACCCAGGGGACTTTTTCAACCGGAAAAAAGAAACAAGGACCAGGGGTCACAAATTAGATAAAGGGGCATTCAGAACAGAAAATAGGAGGCACTTTTTTTACACAGAGATTTGTGAGGGTCTGGAACAAACTCCCCAGTAATGTTGTTGAAGCTGACACCCTGGGATCCTTCAAGAAGCTGCTTGATGAGATTCTGGGATCAATAAGCTACTAACAACCAAACGAGGAGGATGGGCCGAATGGCCTCCTCTCGTTTGTAAACTTTCTTATGTTCTTATGAACTCTCAGCGATGCTGCCAGCGACTGTCGTTTTGGAGCAGGGCGATTGTCGGACGACACCGTAAACTGCACGGCGACGCAACAGCGATGATCTCTGGTCGCATTGCTCTTTAACGACAGTTGCGCGATGGAGTTTTAACCGACCTTAAAGTTGTGCTAGTCTAGAGTACAGACTCTACAGCAGTGTACACCAAAACAATAAATAAATACATAAAAAAATGAGGAAACCAAAATTCACAGGCTGTTTTGGAAAAGGTAATGCTAAATTATTCTTATTCGCCATTATTCTTTTATAGAATTTAGAACATCTATACCAAGTAGCAACAGACTACACGCTTGGTTATGTTAATGATGTCTAAAGTACTCATGCATACATTCGAATGGTTTAAGATAAAAACTATTTGATGCTTTGGAAAATCTCTTACATTAGAGGCCAATCTAAACAGATTAAAAAAATGTAGTCACGTTCTGACATAGGAAATGAAATAACACCAGGATTTATTTTTTCCAGTTTAGAGGTATGTTGCCATGGTAACATAGACTATATATTTATTTTCAAATGAGGGACTTTGGAACCTCTTGAAATGAACATCCTATTCTGAAGTCATTTGATCATCCTCTGGAGCCTTTTCTTTTGAAAGACAACTTGTTTATAACAGCTTCTTTACATCACTGCTTTTTCCACCCAGTTGAAGTACTTGTAGTCTGAAACCGTCTGATTCTTTTTATCAATTATTCCCATTTTTGTGTACCTACATTACCTTTTTCTTTTTGATTTTGTACATTAGGGTAGCCCAGACAGATGCTTGTGAAACCAATCCATGTAACGGTAAATGGTTACATTGTTATTTGAATTTGGCCCATGGACTTGTCCATTGGAGCTCGTTAGCCGCCGACTATGCTGGCAAACTATGATGAGTAAAGTATATTAATTAGATGAATAACTAAAGCCAGCTTGCAGGACAAGTGGCACCTTCCCCCAAAAAAGGAACAAGACCACCTAAGCCCACACGACCTTGGAGAATTAGACCGCCCATCACTCATGTAAGGAAAAAAACCCTGCTCACCCACAGGGTGATAGGAGGAAACCTTAGGGAATCCATGGCCAAGGGTAGGCCTTCCTCCAGGCCTAAATTAAAACCCTCTTAATGACCTTTAAATGAACAACTAATAGTTTTTGCGCAGTTAATGTGTCATTGTCATTTTCAGATAGTTTGTAAGCTCCTGAGGTCCATCTCCCCGTTGCCTTGATTAAATGTGGAGGAATGTTTCTTGAAGAATGTCCAGAGTAGTTGCTGGAAGGAAATCCAGCAGGGAGAAGACTCAGGTGAAGATAGTTAATGAAGTCCTGGAGACGATTGTTCCCTCTGGGGTGAAGAAAAGGGGTTTGTCTGGACTGTCAGCCGGACGCATCGATAGGTAGCTGGAAAGAGCAGAAAAATAGTGAGCAGAAAAATAGTAAGTGTTCACATACAGTATGTAGAAGTATAATGAAGGGTTTGAAGCCAGTCCCAGTAGAACAGAGAGCAAGACAAATGAGCCCTTTCACACTGGCACTACTACCCGGGTCTTGACCCAGGTTATGCCTACCCGGGTCACAATCCCACAGTGTGAAACCACGTACCTGGGTCGTACCCGGGTTGACCCAGGTTGCAGTGACCCACCTCAGGATGTGGGTCGACACGCTTTGACCCGGGTTGAGCGAGACTAAATGCACAAAGGTTTTATTTCCGCAAGGAATGTTTCTGTTTATTCTGTTTAGCCATGTTTTTGTTGCTTGAGACACACCGGATTGCAATAGGGATGAAGAAACATTTGCTCTAATCAACATTTGGTCTGACAGATCAATCTCGAGAATCTTGGATGGAAGCGTGTGAAATCACGTAGCCGACCCGCATGATACCGGGTCCTGACCTGGGTTCCGACCCAGGTACAGCATGCCAGTGTGAAAGAGGCTTAGAGTTGATAGAAACTTCTCAACTCACTCAGTTGAACTCTAAAGTGGTCTAGGAAAAAAAAATATTCTACTGAAAACAGCACACCTGGTAGGCACTGAGAAAGCTACCTCATTATACAAAGCTGTAGCCACAGTTTAGTATTTATGCAAGTGACATGGTATAATGGAGAAAATGGGCAAATAACATAATTAGTTTGAAATAAATAAACATCTGCATTTGTTAATTATTGCCAGGGTAGGTAGATTATCACAATTAAATTACTACTATTCTTTTTAGACCATCGATGACTCAATACTCCAGCAGCAGTTACGATGGGTGGGCCATATGGTCTGCTATTATTGTGTTAATTTTATTCTACTCAGTTTTCCCTGGATAACTTCAGCGAGAAACGTGTCAGGTGTGGAAAACAGGTCAAATCTGTGGCCCATATGCATAAAAGATGGTGGTAATTTCCATCCAAAAAAAAAAATTACTGGGCAGTATTTGGCACACGATTTATAAAACTAGGGCCTGGTTATTTTAATGGCCTGTAATGGTTTTAGATATTGATAAACACACAAATTATGCTCGGAAATTAGACCAATAAAACACATCTTATTCTCTGCTTGGTCTGAGGCAGGTGGTCATTATGATGCCGGTAAGGGTCAATTAACAGCACCATACAGCTCTATGAATCAGACTAATAATATTGTGATAAACCTCAGGGCATGGTCCTGAATGGGAGATATGTGAGGGAAGAGATTTTGTTAGGACTTTGTCCTTTCACAAAATGGAGGTCCCAATAGGACTACAGTTCACAAAATGGTCGCCCACCACAAACTACACTACCCAGGATCCTTACCAGGTAATTAAGGTATGTCAGCACACCTGCAGGTGATCAAGGGGAAATGAGCAAAGGAGTAAACTGACAGCACCACAGAGAGAGGGGAGTAGAAGGAGTTTGGTGCTGTGTTTGAGAGAGTTTTGGTGTGTTCTATTGATTTATGGATTGCATTATTGTGTATGACCCTGGACTGTTTGGATAACCCTGTTGGCTGTTTTAACCCTATTTTGGATGACTACCTGATTGTTGGCACACTCTGGATTAACATTACAACTCTGATTATTGGACTTCCCTTGAAAATAAACATGCAGGTAACATCCCGTTTAAAATAAACTTACACTCGTTGTGTCTATTGTGTTGTCGCCGTTCATACTTGTGAACAAAGTACGCAAAGAAGGACCAACTTTGTCACAATATGTTAATGAGAAAATTAGTCTCCAAGAGCACATTATTCTAACATTGTAATGAGTGATGTTTTTTGACAGTAAATGGCTTTTATAAAATCACCAGATGAAATACTGTCATGTTAAACACTATTACTGGCATGATAAAGGAGATGGTAAGTTTTATGCATATGGACCACATTTGGACTTCCAGAATAATTTGTTTTTTATTAAAGCATTAACTTTGTCATACAGATTCAGAATGCAAGATAGGCAAGTTGAGCTAACCATATGGTATTCTCAAACACAGAGGTTAAGAGTGGACGAACGATCAACAAGAAACATGTGAAATTTTTTTATTACATTTTTTTTATTTAGTGTGCCCAATTACTTTTCCTCCAATGTCCAATAATTTTTTCCCCACACAGCTCAGGAGATCTGAAGGTTCAGTAGGTGTCCTTAGATCCCACAACCAAGCCAGCTTCCTCCTTTACACCCAGGACCTTGAGAGTAGATGTCAGTGAGCTAACGGCCTCTGGAGGACAAAGGCCAGCCCCGCAGGTGTCCTCTTTTGAGATCACTGGGCACCTGGCCAGCAGGGTTCACTGTACTGCGATGAGAAGAAACAGTCCCTGCCAGTTTTGCCTCCCGAACACACAGACACGCCAGAGCCAATGTGATGCTTCCTTTGGACTCCCCAGTGAAGATTGGCCACTTCGAACCGCCAGGACGTGAACCTGCGCTGTATGACTCATCCTACAGTATGACTGTAGGTGACTCCGGTGAGCCACTCTGGTACCCTGAAACATATGAATTGTGTGTAGTTCGACCAGTCTTTGAAGTACTTTTCCTCTTGACCTCTGTATGAAGCAATAGTTGCTGATGTTCAGCCCCCAGCTCCTCACAAAGAATGCAGAAGCAAACACCTCTCTGTGAATGTTGTAGTGCACCCATTGCACTGAAAGACTGTCTTTCCTGATCCTTGCAACAAGGCCATTCACTGTCTCTGTCATTGCAGCTGCCCCATCACTGCAGACACATTTGCAAAACTTCCAGCTCAGTTCATGATCACAAAAGAAATTGTCAATCAGCTTGAAATGTTCCTCTCCAGTCGAGTTAGCCCATATATGTTTGTATAACATTGTGTGCTTGTTGATGTCATCAGATTCAGGGTATCGAACATAAGCACTTAGCTGAGCATCTCCTCCAGTATCCGTTGATTCGTCAAGCTGAAGAGCAAATTTTTGTGCCTTCTTAAGTTTCTCAACAACTTCTCACCTGGTAAAAGCACAGCCGCATGGTGTGCAGGGTGGGTCATACAGCATAGGTCCGTGTCCTGGCTGTGCGAAGTCTCCGGTCTTTGCTAGGGACTCCGAAGGGAGCATCGCATTGGCTCTGGCACTCCCGCGCGTTAGGTAGGCAAAACTGGCAGGGGCTTTCTCCTCACTGCGCTGCAGAGGACTCTGCTGGCCAGGAGCCCAGTGAGCTCAAAAGCAGACACCTGCAGGGCTGGCCTTTGTCCTCCAGAGGCCAGTAGCTCACTGACATCCGCCCTTGAGTTTCTGGGTGTAAAAGAGTAAGCTGGCTCAGTCGTGGGATTGGAGGCCACCTACTGAAACTTTAGTTCTCCTGAGCTGTGTGGGGAATTGCTGCAGTGAGGGGAAAGCATGATTGAACATAACAATTTCAGTGGAAGCGCCTGAGAATTATCAAGACTTTGATTTGGAAATAGCATGAGTCAAAACTTTTAAACAGCAAAACTGTAAATGGCTCTGATGTTGACAGCTACCTGCAGAGACATTGGTACATGTTCTACAACACTGATTTTTACATCGTGAACGGGGGATTTTCAAAAGAAAACGTTTCACGGTAAGCTTGTCTTTATGTCTATTTCTACTGCCATTATTTATACTGTGTACCGTTTTGCATGTTAACTTTGTTAATCTGAAATAGTTACTCTGGACAATAACATAACTATGTTGATGTAAAAATGCAGATATTATGGTTGAAAACGCATATTTTGAGACTTTTTTTTTTTTTACAAATGCACATTTTTAAAGGCTGGTGTGACATCTGATGCATTTTATTTATTTATTTATTTATTTATTTATTTGTTTGTTTGTTTGTTTAATTCCTTGCCATTGCCGTTTCTTCACAGTAAACTGTGGCCATAGATTTGTTTTCATAAAGTAATACCATTAGGTTTACTTGTGTATTTTGTAGCTGAACAAAACCAAATGAAAACTGGAATTTAACTTTAAACACTTCAAATGAATTTGGCCCATGGACTTGTCCATTGGAGCTCGTTAGCCGCCGACTATGCTGGCAAACTATGATGAGTAAAGTATATTAATTAAATGAATAACTAAAGCCAGCTTGCAGGAAAAGAGGCACCTTCCCCCAAAAAAGGAACAAGACCACCTAAGCCCACACGACCTTGGAGAATTAGACCGCCCAGCACTCATGTAAGGAAAAAAACCCTGCTCACCCACAGGGTGATAGGAGGAAACCTTAGGGAATCCATGGCCAAGGGTAGGCCTTCCTCCAGGCCTAAATTAAAACCCTCTTAATGACCTTTAAATGAACAACTAATAGTTTTTGCGCAGTTAATGTGTCATTGTCATTTTCAGATACACAGTTTGTAAGCTCCTGAGGTCCATCTCCCCGTTGCCTTGATTAAATGTGGAGGAATGTTTCTTGAAGAATGTCCAGAGTAGTTGCTGGAAGGAAATCCAGCACAGAGAAGATTCAGGTGAAGATAGTTAATGAAGTCCTGGAGACGATTGTTCCTTCTGGGGTGAAGAAAAGGGGTTTGTCTGGACTGTCAGCCGGACGCATCGATAGGTAGCTGGAAAGAGCAGAAAAATAGTGAGCAGAAAAATAGTAAGTGTTCACATACAGTATGTAGAAGTATAATGAAGGGTTTGAAGCCAGTCCCAGTAGAACAGAGAGCAAGACAAATGAGCCCTTTCACACTGGCACTACTACCCGGGTCTTGACACAGGTTATGCCTACCCGGGTCACAATCCCACAGTGTGAAACCACGTACCTGGGTCCTACCCGGGTTGACCCAGGTTGCAGTGACCCACCTCAGGATGTGGGTCGACACGCTTTGACCCGGGTTGAGCGAGACTAAATGCACAAAGGTTTTATTTCCGCAAGGAATGTTTCTGTTTATTCTGTTTAGCCATGTTTTTGTTGCTTGAGACACACCGGATTGCAATAGGGATGAAGAAACATTTGCTCTAATCAACATTTGGTCTGACAGATCAATCTCGAGAATCTTGGATGGAAGCGTGTGAAATCGCGTAGCCGACCCGCATGGCACCGGGTCCTGACCTGGGTTCCGACCCAGGTACAGCATGCCAGTGTGAAAGAGGCTTAGAGTTGAGAGAAACTTCTGAAACAAAAAAGAACATATTCGAATAATAAATAACACTCTAAAGTGAACTCTAAAGTGGTCTAGGAAAAAAAAATATTCTACTGAAAGCAGCACACCTGTTAGGCACTGAGAAAGCAGCGCTACCTCATTATACAAAGCTGTAGCCACAGTTTAGTATTTATGCAAGTGACATGGTATAATGGAGAAAATGGGCCAATAATATAATTAGTTTGAAATAAATAAACATCTGTTAATTATTGCCAGGGTAGGTAGATTATCACAATTAAATTACTACTATTCTTTTTAGACCATCGATGACTCAATACTCCAGCAGCAGTTACGATGGGTTGGCCAAATGGTCTGCTATTATTGTGTTAATTTTATTCTACTCAGTTTTCCCTGGATAACTTCAGCGAGAAACGTGTCAGGTGTGGAAAACAGGTAAAATCTGTGGCCCATATGCATAAAAGATGGTGGTAATTTCCATCCAAAAAAAAAATTACTGGGCAGTATTTGGCACACGATTTATAAAACTAGGGCCTGGTTATTTTAATGGCCTGTAATGGTTTTAGATATTGATAAACACACAAATTATGCTAGGTGGTCATTATGATGCCGGTAAGGGTCAATTAACAGCACCATACAGCTCTATGAATCAGACTAATAATATGTTAATGAGAAAATTAGTCTCCAAGAGCACATTATTCTAACATTGTAATGAGTGATGTTTTTTGACAGTAAATGGCTTTTATAAAATCACCAGATGAAATACTGTCATGTTAAACACTATTACTGGCACGATAAAGGAGATGGTAAGTTTTATGCATATGGGCCACATTTGGACTTCCAGAATAATTTGTTTTTTATTAAAGCATTAACTTTGTCATACAGATTCAGAATGCAAGATAGGCAAGTTGAGCTAACCATATGGTATTCTCAAACACAGAGGTTAAGAGTGGACGAACGATCAACAAGAAACATGTGAAATTTTTTTATTACATTTTTTTTATTTAGTGTGCCCAATTACTTTTCCTCCAATGTCCAATAATTTTTTCCCCACACAGCTCAGGAGATCTGAAGGTTCAGTAGGTGTCCTTAGATCCCACAACCAAGCCAGCTTCCTCCTTTACACCCAGGACCTTGAGAGTAGATGTCAGTGAGCTAACGGCCTCTGGAGGACAAAGGCCAGCCCCGCAGGTGTCCGCTTTTGAGATCACTGGGCGCCTGGCCAGCAGGGTTCACTGTACTGCGATGAGAAGAAACAGTCCCTGCCAGTTTTGCCTCCCGAACACACAGGCACGCCAGAGCCAATGTGATGCTCCCTTTGGACTCCCCAGTGAAGATTGGCCACTTCGAACCGCCAGGACGTGAACCTGTGCTGTATGACTCATCCTACAGTATGACAGTAGGTGACTCTGGTGAGCCACTCTGGTACCCTGAAACATATGAACTGTGTGTAGTTCGACCAGTCTTTGAAGTACTTTTCCTCTTGACCTCTGTATGAAGCAATAGTTGCTGATGTTCAGCCCCCAGCTACTCACAAAGAATGCAGAAGCAAACACCTCTCTGTGAATGTTGTAGTGCACCCATTGCACTGAAAGACTGTCTTTCCTGATCCTTGCAACAAGGCCATTCACTGTCTCTGTCATTGCAGCTGCCCCATCACTGCAGACACATTTGCAAAACTTCCAGCTTGGTTCATGATCACAAAGGAAATTGTCAATCAGCTTGAAATGTTCCTCTCCAGTCGAGTTAGCCCATATACGTTTGTATAACATTGTGTGCTTGTTGACGTCATCAGATTCAGGGTATCGAACATAAGCACTTAGCTGAGCATCTCCTCCAGTATCCATTGATTTGTCAAGCTGAAGAGCAAATTTTTGTGCCTTCTTAAGTTTCTCAACAACTTCTCACCTGGTAAAAGCACAGCCGCATGGTGTGCAGGGTGGGTTATACAGCACAGGTCCGCATCCTGACTGTGCGAAGTCTCCGGTCTTTGCTAGGGACTCCGAAGGGAGCATCGCATTGGCTCTGGCACTCCCGCGCGTTAGGTAGGCAAAACTGGCAGGGGCTTTCTCCTCACTGCGCTGCAGAGGACTCTGCTGGCCAGGAGCCCAGTGAGCTCAAAAGCAGACACCTGCAGGGCTGGCCTTTGTCCTCCAGAGGCCAGTAGCTCACTGACATCCGCCCTTGAGTTTCTGGGTGTAAAAGAGTAAGCTGGCTCAGTCGTGGGATTGGAGGCCACCTACTGAAACTTTAGTTCTCCTGAGCTGTGTGGGGAATTGCTGCAGTGAGGGGAAAGCATGATTGAACATAACAATTTCAGTGGAAGCGCCTGAGAATTATCAAGACTTTGATTTGGAAATAGCATGAGTCAAAACTTTTAAACAGCAAAACTGTAAATGGCTCTGATGTTGACAGCTACCTGCAGAGACATTGGTACATGTTCTACAACACTGATTTTTACATCGTGAACGGGGGATTTTCAAAAGAAAACGTTTCACGGTAAGCTTGTCTTTATGTCTATTTCTACTGCCATTATTTATACTGTGTACCGTTTTGCATGTTAACTTTGTTAATCTGAAATAGTTACATTGGACAATAACATAACTATGTTGATGTAAAAATGCAGATATTATGGTTGAAAACGCATATTTTGAGACTATGTTTTTTTACAAATGCACATTTTTAAAGGCTGGTGTGACCTCTGACGCATTTTATTTATTTATTTATTTATTTGTTTGTTTGTTTGTTTGTTTAATTCCTTGCCATTGCCGTTTCTTCACAGTAAACTGTGGCCATAGATTTGTTTTCATAAAGTAATACCATTAGGTTTACTTGTGTATTTTGTAGCTGAACAAAACCAAATGAAAACTGGAATTTAACTTTAAACACTTCAAATAAAACAAAACATGGAAATGGCATTGTAAAATGAAGGGGAAAATGACTCACCATTTTGGTTCTAGTTTATTACATTTCCCATGACAAAGTCGCAACAAAATATATACAGTCTAGATAAAAATCATTACACAACATTTTCAGGAAGTTGGGTACTGTTTAAACGAGGCATTTCAGAATGTTGTGCTTGAGATTCTGGCTCGCACTAAAACTTGAGATGGCTTCCCATAGAGATCATTATGCATGTGTGCGCATAATCTGGTTTGTATACTTTTTGCTGACAAAACTTTTAAATAGAGGCTCAAGAGCTGCTGTGTTGATCCTGTGTTTTTGTATCTATATATTTGCCATTTGTTGAAACTAACGCGCAAATTCTGGTAGGACTATAAATAAGTGCAAGGTATTTTTGTCATTGACCTTAGGCACCGCTACCATCCCAGCACACCATTCATTGGGCTGCGTCAGTTTTGAAATGATCCCCATACTTTCCATCGTCAAGTTAATCTCTGAGTTTGCTCCTCAATGGGATTTGAAAACAGCGAGATGTTGACAGAGCATAAGGGGTTGCTCCTTGCTCAAGCTCAATTTTGTATGGCTCTTCAAGTTTCCTCAGTCCGCTGAACACTGATGTGTAGTTGGCCAGGAAATTCACAGGAGCTCCTTCACTTCATGAAGCCTGTGTACAAGGTGTAGTGCTTCTACTGCAGGCAGTCCAAACAGTGCTTTTGATAATCCGGAAACCACGTAGACCTCTTGGACTGTTGTTCCCTTTAATAGCTAATGTGCTGCTAAAGCACCCTAGAACGTCCAAGACGTTGTTTCCAGGCCCATATAGCACTTTGCTGGGTTGCACCAGCTTGTCATCTCGATCCTGTTGAAACTTTCCCGCTGGGATTGCGGTAACTGCTGCTCCTGTATCAAGCTTGAACTCTAGATTTTCCACACTTAAAAACATTTTCTCAATCAATTATTTCACTGGAATTGTTGTTACTTCATCAAGAAATGCAAAGTCCTTGTGATGCATAGTTCACCCCCTAGTCTCTAAGTCGCTTTGGATAAAAGCATCTGGTAAATGACTAAATAATTTTCATCAGAGCAGATTATTTTTATCCTTAGACCTGGTCTTTTAGGAATGGGTCTTATGTATGGATAGGATGTGCAGATGACGCATGTAGGTGCTGATGCATGTCAGTAGGCTTCCAATAAAGATATGTTTTAATAGATCCTTGATCAAGTTTAACCAAGGTATCTAAGAATTCAATTTCAGATTTTGTCCACCGTAGATCCACAGAAATGTTAGGGTGGATATTATTTGCTACTTTATGAAACTGGAAAAGAGATTGTTCTCCATGAGTCCATATTCCAAAGATGTCATCCACATATCTTATGTATTCGAATGGTTTCTTGTCTAGTTTACTCAATAACATTTCCTCCCATTTACCCACATACGTGCTTGCAAAATGCATGCCTAATTTTGAGCCTGTCACTGTGCCATCATTCTGCTTAGAACTTTTGTTAAACAAAGTAAAACAACAGTTTTCTAAACCTGCCTTGGTCATGTTTAATATTTCTCCTGTGGGTATTATGGCCTTCTCTTTTCCGTTATCCAGTGCCTCTTTACATGGCTCTAAAGCTTCATGCCTGGGAACACTGGGGTTCAGGGATTTTACATCCATGCAAAATAAAATAGCATTCTCTGCAAGTTTAGTCTTTATTCTAGTCATTCTTTTCAGAAATTGTGTTGTATCTTTAACATAGCTAGGTAAACTTTCAACATGTGGCTGCAGCTGCTTCTCAGCTATTTCTGCAATAATGTATGTTGGGTTATCGGTTGTGCTAACAATCATTCGCATCGGGGGTTTATCTTTGTGCATTTTTGGGTTACCTCTAACCAAACCTGTTCTTGGATTTTGAGGGAGCATGTCATTTTTTAATTCTTTTGATATGAATCCATTTTTATGCAATCTTTCTACTAGAATTCTCAATTCTTTTATGTTATTAATGTAATTAGCTTTCTCTTCTTCACATGTATTTATATTTTGCATTTCAGTCTCTACTGCTTTCATATTGTCAACTGTGTTTATTATTACAATCCCTGAACCCTTATCTGCTGGTCTGATACTGATACTGTCAGCCCCTATTGATTCATGTAGCTCTTCTTCTTCATGTTTAGTTAAATTAAGTTTTCCTTTCTTTTTTAGGTCTCTTACTATTCCTTTTCTAACGTCTTCTATATAAATGTCTAACCATGTATCTCTTCCATCTGGAGGAGTCATGTGACAGTTTCTTTTAATTTGTATTCCATGTTCACCTACTTGTTCTGATTCTGTGAGTGTTTCCTCATTAAAGTATTCTGCCTGCCTCCTTCGTCTTTCCCATTCATTTAAATCCGTCATTAACTTGTCCTTATTTATGTATTTTTTTTCTGGAACAAACTTGTTCCCCTTTCGTTTTAATGCTTCCTGCGAGACTGTTACTGTTTTATCAGATGAATTAAATCCTGTGTCCACTTCTTGACCTTTAGTAATCATGACCTTATTCTTAGGTACTCCATCATTATTAATATTATTTGACGCTTTTCCTAAATCCCTGTCTGGCATTTTCTTCCTTACGTGTGCCGGTATTTGTTTTTTACCTTGATTCTGACTATTTGCAGTTGATACATTTGATGTATATCTATTGTTATTACATTTCGGTGTGATTAACTCAAAATGATTATTTCTATATAAAAGATTAACAGGTTCTTTGTTACATGGATGTGAAGTTTCTGTTCCTTCGTATTTAATGCATTCCTTGGCAACAGTGTTCATGTGAATATGTATTGGTCTATTTAATAAATCTGCAGCAGCCACAATCTCTGCCTCTATCCCACTGCTGCTCGATTTCATTTTCTCAGTGCGTTTTCTAGAATCCTCATCAATGTAAAATCTGGATTTGTTTTTGTTTCTGCTCATGTGTTTGGTAATGTAACATCTTAATAATGTATGATTATTTTGTGTTCCATACAAAACTGTACTCAAACATCTAAAAAAGCTTTTAGCATCTTTCTCTATCTCTAATATTTTATTTTCATTGTTATCGTTGTGCCACTGATCTTCCGCTGCCATATCAAGGTGGAAATTCTCCATTTCTGTAACACAATTATCATTAGGTATTTGATTTTTGAGTATTTTATATGGCATATGTGTGGAAAGTAATTGAAGAAACTCTTTATATTTCCTGTCATTTAAGTGATTTAGCGTATTCTTCTCAAAATTGTCTATTTTTTTTATCATTTGTGTTAATTTCAATGGCATTAAATTAGAATATGATTCATTTGTTTTTTTAATTTCTAAACCAACTTCACTAATTCTTCTAATCCATTTAGTATTCTCCACCCGCATTGATTTTATTGAACATTCTCTAAGTATGTTTTGTAAATAAATGTTTTCTGGATCATTCACATTTATGTGTGCACCTGACTTAATCAGAAATCTGGGAGGTATAACATCTCTAAGTAAACACCACTCTAAAAATGTATTGTGAGAGGTATACTTAGCTATCTGGTTTGCTAATCTCTTTCTCTTGCTGAAAATTTTCCTGGCCATCTTGAGTTGTACTCTGGACCTCTTCTTTGCTCCATTCATATCCTTCATAGGACCCTCTTGTAAATTAGGTCTCGGTCTCAATTGGTACTTTTCCTGGTTAAATAAACATATAAATACAAATAAATTATATATATAGTTATGTGTGTGTGTGTAAGTGTAATGTCATTGCCTTCTGCCAGAAATAGAAAGCCAATAGAGGGCCGGGAAGGCTGAGAAAAGTCACTTAAATATCAATGCTCTGAATTTTCCGCTTGTATATGCAATGAAGGCAGGTGTTTGATGTTGGTATTTTATAAAAAGGTTATTAATTTTATTTTTATTTTTGTTTTTATATCTTTGAAATGGCCAGAGGTTAAAACAATGTAGCAGTGATAAGGTTCATTTTAACTGGGCAGCACCTGCAAAATTGACTGAGAGAATAATAGAATACAGCTGTGTACCAAATATTAAGAAGGTAACTTAAGACAGTTTTATAAAAGGAATGCCACAAAAGTTAATTGACCGCAGTATGGCAGCAAAACACGGGTTTTGCATGACAATGCTTTTAGTGATGTTGCCTCTGAAGGTGTTCCAGAACCCCCTGCAGTGTTTACAAGAAACTTTACCTTTTGCTTTACCTTTACTGTACCGATGTTGTCCGCACACGGCGATTTTGTCCTTTTTTTGGGTGGTGGCGCTGTGGAGGAATTGAATATTTTTTTAAAAAATAACACAAAAAAGGTTGAATGCAAAAAAACTACTGCAATTGTAAATAAATTCATGAAAGCAGGGTAAAGCGTGGGGGGTCCAACTGTAGTGGCTGTAAACAACAGAAAAGAAACAGCGATTGAACTACACACTGACACACACTTCAACTACACACTGACACACACTTCAACTACACACTGACACACACTTCAGCTACACACACACACAAAATTCAGCTACACACAGACACACACTTCATGAACACAGATAGAGACTTCAACTACACACAAACTTCAACTACACACTGACACACACTTAATCAACACAGATAGAGACTTCAACTAGACACACACACACACACACACACTTCAGCTACACACAGATTAGGGTTGCAAAGGGGTGGAAACTGTGCATCTTGGACATTTTGAACAGGTCTGGAATTTTGGGAATTTTCAATTTTAGGTTATTATAAACTGTATTAAAGATATTGAATAAATTCTGAACGCAACAATTGAGCAATAATCTGTTTTAGATTTTTACAACGGTTTTCATCTAGTGTCTCTTTAACTGTATTTATTACGTTATTCTGTAGTCGCATGTTTTTTAATTTATATGGAAAACATCTAGGCTTTAAGTGTTTATATATTTCAATTTTTAAAAGATACACGTTCATCTTCTTTTACACCAGCATGAAATCTACCATTTAAATAGCTGATGCCATGAAAATTGAGACTTTTTAATTACTATGCCTGTGAAATGTAGACAAATAGACCGTGAATCTGGTAGGGCCTAGACGACTGATCTGTTGTAAGTAACAGTCATTGTATACATCACTTTATGAAAGTGGAGATGTGTTCAGTTTTGTAATAATGTTATATTAGAAAAAATATATATTTAACATTTTATTTTCAATATTAACCCTATACACTCGTGCTATATTGTATTGGGCCCAGTTGACTGTTCTAAAATTAAAGGGCAAAAGATGTTATGGTATATTACTGACCAGTACTTGCAGCATAGTAACCTATAGTTTTTTATACTAGACATATCCAGTATCTTTTAAATAACTTACAGGATGCACAATATGTCAAGCAAAATTGAGTTGTGACTGTGTTCTAAAATGAAGATAATAAAAGTGTTCAAATCATTTGAACCCAGTGTTTAAAAGTGTTGAGAGCATGTTTTTACTTTCTTCTGAAACAATTGAGTTACCCCAAATAAAGACTTCAGCTACACACTGGCACACACAGATATTATTATTCGTAGTAGTAGTTGCTTAGTTGCTTTCTTATTTAGAGCTTACCTACGCTTTACCATACCTTGCAATGTTTTACCATGTTTTCACTACGATTTATTACACTTTGCTATGCTTTCACAATGTTTTATTACACTTTGCTATGCTTTCACAATGTTTTATTACCCTTTGCTGTGCTTTCACAATGTGTTATTACACTTTGCTATGCTTTCACAATGTGTTATTACACTTTGCTATGCTTTCACAATGTTTTATTACCCTTTGCTGTGCTTTCACAATGTGTTATTACAGTTTGCCATGCTTTCACAATGTTTTATTACACTTTGACGTGTTTTTACTACGGGGAACTCTTATAAGGGTCTGGTTACCATGTATATGTTGAGAAAATAAATAACTATTGAATTCGTAATTATTCTTCTTGTAACAGGGTCAAGAATGCCCTGTTCAAATTTATTTTACACTTGTATGCTATTATTTTTATTAAGTTATTTATGATTTGATTAGTGCACGTTTTGTGTTGTGTGACACAGTGATAACTGATTTGTATCACGTTATGTTGGCTTCTCCACCCGCTTCCCTGTGTTTGCCCTGTTGAGCACCTAGTAATTGAATTATTGATCAATTCACACACCTGAATATAAATAGAACCTGTTTTCACAAACAGGATGGCCATCCTGGGGTTTGTGTGTCTGTGCAGGAGTGGGAACGCAGTGTTTGGAGCGGAGAGTGAGAGAGTGAGTGAGTGAGTGAGTGAGTGAGTGAGTGAGACGGAAAAGGAAACGGAACAGTAAATGGAGCATCCCGACAATAAGTATTGGGCTGATGGTATGCCGGTGTGGAATAATGAGCGCGAACAGCCCGGGTGTTTTTACCCTATTTGGTAGTCGATTGGAGTTTAAGAAGTGCATAGAATAGGCTATATTGCGATGCTGGTTTCTCTCTCGCTTTCCCTGTGTGTGTTCCCTCCCGTGCACGGACATTGTGTGTGGTGTGTGGGTATTTGTAGCAGCGTTGTTGTATTTGCACTTTAATCCATGACCTCATTAAGGTGAACCTTGTTTAACTGCTTGAAATCTCGCTACCTGTTAATAGGCGAATGGAATTGTCTTATTATATCAGTACCGTTTTTAACCATGTGTTGCTATTGGAAGTTTACAATAAACAAATGTCTGTTAAAAGGGATTTGTGATTTTCTTGGTGACCTTGTTCCTATATTTTTAGAACTGTCATTTCAATAAAAAAGAACCTAAAGGATTTTCTGTAATTTGTTCGGTGCCTTACCGCACTGAACTGGCGTAGTCAGGCTATATTATTACTTTTACAATGAACACTTGCTACATCCTGTGATATTTTGTAATTAAAGGCAGGTTTGTGGTGCCTTTGTACGCTTCGGTGACCTTGCAGGTGTTGCATTATGAAAACCAAATTACAAAGGTTTCCATTGAAAAATAAATAATTAAACATGAACTAAATGAGAATCCCTAAATGGGTCGACCAGTTATGTAATGGTACAAGCACTCTCCTAGCTTAGGAACCCCGTAACAATGACCTAGCTATGACTAGGCAAGTCGCAGGCAAATAGTCCCTTCCGTAGAAAATGCATTACAACAAGGGCAAAAGCAGTCGGTTCTAATTTTCCGCACAGCGAGGGATACCGAATCTATTTTAATTGTATTTAATTCATAGAAAAATGTATAAACTGCTGGTACAGCAGTGGTTAATTTGTGCCTGGGCTTGCCGGGGCTCAGCCCCCGCATCCTCCGGACTTGACGAGGCATAGCCCCGGCACACCTCTTCAGCTAAGGAAGTTACAAATGTTATAAAATGTTTTGCTCACAAATGCGTTTTCTTAAAATCCATTCAAGTTCTTGCGTGCGCTAAACGGAGACAGTCCACTGCCAGGGACATTGAATCACTTTACCATTTCAGCTACGCGCCATAAAGACGACACTGGCTGCGAAAGGAGGACTGCGACTCTATTGTCGTTTCTTTTTTAAAATACACATATAAGCTTACTTGATTTGAAAAACGTCTTAAACGATGCAAGCAAATACCTACGCTACCGGGTTTGATTGTGCGAGTAGTATACAACGAGCTTCAATATGAAAGCTGAACATTCATTTCAATATTGATTTTCTATATTTTTTGTCCTGCGGTTGCCTTTTAATGTATTTTTCTGCACGCGCTACTACTTTGTATATGACGTATAATACTCGATTGTAAACATCTAACACTAGTAGGTACAATACTCTTTCAAATAAACGTGTCATGATTTTGAATGTGCGCTTCTAAGAATGGTATTACTGATTATCATTGCTGCTTGCGGCCCGGCAACTCTTTCTTTACAAATTCAGCCCTGTGATAAAGGTACATCATGGAATCTACATTCTGTAAACGCTTAAAAACAGTTTTATTAGGGTCTGTTAACAAAATCAAAATTATACATCGTTTAATTGTTTAATTCAAATCTCAATATCGCAAGCCTTTTTGAAAACTTAAAAAAATACTTATAAATAAATAATAAGCAAGCATTTGATTTCAAGCAGAGCTGTTTATCTCTCGTTTTATAACTTAAAGGATGTTGTACATTTTGATGTACGAGTTGATAAATATTTGAAAATAAGTCCCAAAGAGTTGTGTTCGTCTCTCTCTCTCTCTCTCTCTCTCTCTCTCTCTCTCTCTCTCTCTCTCTCTCTCTCTCTCTCTCTCTCTCTCTCTCTCTCTCCCTCTCTCTCAATTCTGCAAACATTCTTGCGTCCAAAATACTGTAGTATTTGGCTGTCGTAAACATTATTATTAATAATACCTTGTAATAACAATAATAATCTCACCGGCTTTAACCTTTTCTTTCAACTGTTCAGCCAGTTGTGCCTGGTTAATGGCATTTAAAACGGCGATCGTGTTCGCAGCGGCGTGCGTTTCGGTGAAGGTGCTCATTATCAAACAAGCTACCTCCACGCTCTTCGCATGCTCAAGCTTCCCCTTGGCGATTCTGCGCCCCTGGAACGACGTGTCGCCCAGCTTGTCCTTGAACCGATTTAGTCCATTGTCATCCAGGTCGTCTAGGGTATCTATAATGTGATCCTTCGTCTTCTTCTCCATCCTGTTCAGCTGCGTCTGGTTGTATAAAGAGAGAGGCAGGACGCATGAAATGAGACGGGGAGGGGGAAGGAGGGAGAGGTAAGAGGGAGGGAGAGATGGGCAGAGGGGAAGGATGTGAGGCAAGAAAGAATGAATAGATTGAGAGGAAGGGAAAGGTGTGAAAGAGAGGTGGGTGGGAGGGAGAAAGAAAAACATTTTACAACAGTACATGCATGCTCCCTTTCCTCTTTTATTATCTCAACACTGAGCAATGCAGCAGAGCGGAACGCCGGAATAGCTCGTTGCTTGCTAAATGTTAACCAAATGTCGATTGAAAATGTAATTGCATATCACGTCCATTTATATTACGTTTTGTTACCCTTGAAAATATGTAATAATTTCACATTGTTTACATTTCCTTATTGAAAATACAGTTACAGCCCGATTTTCAGAAGGAGTACAGGAAAAAAAAACGGGTTGTACAACATCTTTGCGACACCATGAAGATGTCGAACTGTATTTTCAAAAGTCCTATACATCAAGCAGTGGCAATTCAGGGGTGTGCGCTTTTTGAAAATGCACTCGCATTACAGCTTGTTAAGCCATTAAAGTCCGTAATTAGTTCTATTTTGGAAATAACGACTTATTTACAAAAGGAGCAAAATACGAATGTGCCTAAAAATATAATAAAAAACGACTGTGCCTCAAAATATACTCGCTAAATAAGACATGACCCCTCTCATGACCAAAAGGGTTGAATGTAACTTGTGTTTATTATTATTATTATTATTATTATTATTATTATTATTATTATTATTATTATTAAAGACCAGAGAATTAGAACAGACCTAGTGGCTATTTCGTTCGTAACCAACAACAGGTCTGTATTTTAGGAATAAATAGTTAACAAAAAGTTGTATTTAAAATTGATCATTTTATACAAATGTTTCTAATGTTTAAAGTTAAATACCCTCTTCTTGTACTTTACAGTGCGTTCTGCGAAATATTTATTTTTGATGCAGCTGGTGCCTTAGCGATAAATAAATCGTACAGCTCTCTGTAGTGTGTACAATAATTTAGCTAACTAAACCAGTCGTCAATTCTTAAAAATAAATAAATAAATAAATAAAAAACACCCCAGCCTACTATAATAACTCATGACAGTATTTCTGAGAAGCCTGCAACAACGCAAAAGATTTTTAAAAAGTCTTTAAACTATACGCCTACTGTCATTTGTTTTGCGAGCGCGTTACTCATTTTGAAAATTGAAGCGTATATAGTGAGCAAACAAAGTTGTAGTCCTAGTGAAAATGCGCTGGACCTATATATTCCTCTAAATAAGCCCCTTCTGAAAAGTGACTTCAATGTTAATGGAAAGTAACAAGGATATATTGAACGTAAATTGAATATGCATTTGCATATCTAGTAAATATTAATCGAACATTAATTTAATAAAACATAAATATCTGTTGCATATCTATTTCCTATTAATTTATGCCACGCGATATAAAGCGTTACCGAGTTAACTAAGCGGTTTTTTGTTTGTTTTTTAAAGTGGTGCAATTAAAGTTTTGCAAACATAGTATTTGTAAAAAGTACACGTTTACTTACCTTCTCCAAACTCGCGTCAGGAGTGGACTAACAAACTTTGGATGCGTTCACGGAGATCATTCTGCGCAGATTTTATATATATATATATATATGAAAAATGTACACATTTTTTTCTAGTTTTATTTATATATATATATATATATATATATATATATATATATATATATATATATATATATATATATATATATATATATATATATATAATAAAACTAGAAAAAAATGTGTACATTTTTCATATATATATATATATATATATATATATATATATATATATATATATATATATATATATATAAAACCATCTGACGATGCTCAGCTTTCATTAACAAATATATTTTTTTTAAAAAAAGCATATTTCCTGGACTGTATATATGTTTATTTTCTGAAGAATGTTTTATTTATAAAATGTTCAAGTTTTCATATAAAGCTTAATTCTAGTTCTCAACACATTTTTTTTTTTTTTGTAACTGGGAAATGGAGTGAAAATAACATTGGCCACTGTGCAGTACATACTTAGAAGTGGGGATTAGCGCCATCTACAGTTCATAAGAATCATTAGATATAATTTATTTTTGCAGTTTAATCAAATATACTTTGTATGTACAGTTTATTAAATTGTTCTGTGCATATTTCGTGAAAAATGATACTTTACCCACAAAACTGCTGTGAATTTTGTACAAAAAATCTGCAATTTTCTCAGGGCCTTACTCATGACCCCATGGTTAACATTTGCACCTGCTCCTCCAATCCGCGGCTGCCACATCGTTTCCCTTCCGGGTCGATGGTTTAATGTACCAGAGCTCCGCCCCCTTTCTAGATGACCGACTTCCTTTTAACCCAGGGAATGAATTGTCAGGCTATCCAGTCCAGGGTACTCTGTTCCCTTTACTTAGAGCTATTGATGTAAAACTTAGACTGTTGAGTTTTCATTGTGCATCAGTATAGTTTTAATAAACTCTGAGGTGAACTGTCTCAGCCTTCAGCAAACCGAGCTGCTCTGATCATTCAAAACAATACAGAACAAACAAGGCCACATTAAACAAAATGCACAACAGAAACCCTCCATTTGCATTCCTAAACAAGCATGTGCAGGCTAGCCAAGGCACTTTAAATGCAAGGGAGAGCAATGGAAAATCCCCAACAAAACAAACCTGATACATTCTTCCTGAAAAACATGTGACTTCTTGTAATCAGATTCATCACGAACACGTGACCGTGTTTAAATGTACAGTGAACTAAACATGAATTTGTTCAAATTTATTTTAATTAGTTTTATGTTTTTAAATAATCATTCTTACAGAGTATGCTGCCAAGGTTAAAGGATGACTGAGTATAGAGCATTTAAATATATTCTGTTGAATGTTTGCCAGTAATCAAAACACACAACATTTATACACATTTAACAATCTAATGATCAACAATGCAAACTAACCACTTACTGAGTTTAAAACACCTTTATGTCCCTCCTAACATGTCTCCACTGAGTTTATGCATGTTAGAGAATAAAAAAAGAAGTTTGTGTAATATGACATAATAATTGAACCTGGATAACATGAATTGCTTTTTCTGTCCATAACAGAACTGACTGCTTTTCTTGTTTTATCTTTATTGTCTGCAGTTAGATCGGATCCTCTTAGTAAGGGTGTGCTAGGAAGGGACGAGACTTGATGGGCTGAACAGCCTCTCCTTGTCCCGGAACTTTTCTTGGGAAAACTTTTCTTGGGATCCCAACGTGTACACTCTTAGAAAAGGAGGCTCGGGCCTCAATATATACTGATGCACAAAAGAAACGCAACACTCAAGTCTAATGGATTTAATCAAATATTTTAAACAGAGATACCAAAGAAAATCACAGAAAATGTGAACAAAATACAGATCAAAAAGTCATGATACGTTATCAGTATGAAACGTAACACACTGTCAAAATGAAAACATTACAAAGTTAGTATCAGGTATGACCTCCCTGAGCATTAACACAATCCTGGCAACGTTGACGCATAGACCTGATCAGCCTCTGGATAGACTGCTGTGGGATGTTCTGCAACCCACTTTGCCACAGCACATACATAATGTTATTTGCATTTTAAATAGTGAGCAGATAGGTTTGTTGATTGTTTGAGTAGTATTGTTCCTTGAGATAACAAAATACTGAGCTCATGTCATGTGATTTCATAAAACTGCCATGTAGTGTTTGGTATTTGAGTTGAGTTAAAATTGCCTAAATGAGCTGATTAAGAATCTGTATTAATAGCCATTCGAAAAGATATAATTTTAATTAACGCAAGAGCAGTGAAAGATATGACCATGTCCCACTTGAGTAATGGAGATCGTCTGGTTGCTATCGGCATGATTGAAGGCGGCCTGTCTGTGATAGAAGTTGCCCGGAGAATGAGATGTTCTGCTTCAACAATCAGCAGACTAGTCCAGAGAAACCAGGAAACCGGCTCTGTGAGGGACAGGCCACGTCCTGGAAGGCAGAGGGTCACCACACCGGCCCAGGACCATTATGCTGACTGTTACGTTATTCAAGACAACCGGTGGGGTGGTGGAAGTGTCATGATGTGGGGAGGAATCTCCTTTAACACAAGAACGCCTTTGGTGCAGATTGAGGGAAACCTTACTGCCCTGAGATACATTGACAAAGTCCTTGAGGTAATAGTTTTTCTGTTCCTGCAAGCCAATCCGGAACTGTTGATTTTCCAGTAGGACAATGCAAGACCACACAGTGCTAGGATTATAATTGCATGACTTCAAGAAAACAATGTTGAGGTCTTGCCGTGGCCAGCTTTTTCTCCTGACCTGAGTCCAATAGAACATCTGTGGGACCAAATCGCCAGCGCCATACACAGGAGACAACCGTGACCAGCCAACCTTCACCAGCTGGCTGCAGCTGCACAGGAGGAGCGGCGGAACATCCCACAGCAGTCTATCCAGAGGCTGATCAGGTCTATGCGTCAACGTTGCCAGGATTGTGTTAATGCTCAGGGAGGTCATACCTGATACTAACTTTGTAATGTTTTCATTTTGACAGTGTGTTACGTTTCATACTGAAAACGTATCATGACTTTTTGATCTGTATTTTGTTCACATTTTCTGTGATTTTCTTTGGTATCTCTGTTTAAAATATTTGATTAAATCCATTAGACTTGAGTGTTGCGTTTCTTTTGTGCATCAGTATATATTGAGGCCCGAGCCTCCTTTTCTAAGAGTGTACACGTTGGGATCCCAAGAAAAGTTTTCCCAAGAAAAGTTCCGGGACAAGGAGAGGCTGTTCAGCCCATCAAGTCTCGTCCCTTCCTAGCACACCCCTACTAAGAGGATCCGATCTAACTGCAGACAATCTAATTGTGTTTTGGATGCTCTCAGTATTTTAAATACTTCACCTGGTTGACTGTTTCATGCATTTATAACTGTTTAAAAGTGCTTCCTACCTTCTGTTCTAAACCTGCTTTTACTCAGCTTCCGCTGATGCCCTCTTGTTCTGCACTGGTGTTAAATCTGAAGTGGTGACTGTTAACCTGAGACCATTTAGACTTTTTATAAACTCGGGGTTAATTGTGTATAATTAAAATAGGCACAATGATGAGGACTAAAATATACTCTGTTTCAGACTGCCCCATTAATAAAGCAGGATCGTGTTTAGATCAAAACCGGTTTTGACTGGCAATAAATGTATGTGCTTCCAGTTTCGTTTCTGCATCTGATATAAACAGTTTGTTTTGCATACTGTGTCAGTGTTTATGAACACCTGCAGAGGACAAGGTGTGGAAAGATTGAATTCGATAGCAGGGAGTGTATCAGGTATACACTTCATTTCTTGAAGACTAACAATAAAGACAAAACAAGAAAAGCAGTCAGTTCTGTTATGTACAGAAAAAGCAATTCATGTTATCCAGGTTCAATTATTATGTCATATTACACAAACTTATTTTTTTATTCTCTAACACGCATAAACTCAGTGGAGACATGTTAGGAGGGACATAAAGGTGTTTTAAACTCAGTAAGTGGTTAGTTTGCATTGTTGATCATTAGATTGTTAAACGTGTATAAGTGTTGTGTGTTTTGATTACTGGTAAACATTCAACAGAACATATTTAAATGCTCTATACTCCAGTCATCCTTTAACCTTGGCAGCATACTCTGTAAAAATGATTATTTAAAAAAATAAAACTAATTAAAATACATTTGAACAAATGCATGTTTAGTTCACTGTACATTTAAACACGGTCACGTGTTCGTGATGAATCTGATTACAAGAAGTCACATGTTTTTCAGGAAGAATGTATCAGGTTTGTTTTGTTGGGGATTTTCCATTGCTCTCCCTTGCATTTAAAGTGCCTTGGCTAGCCTGCACATGCTTGTTTAGGAATGCAAATGGAGGGTTTCTGTTGTGCATTTTGTTTAATGTGGCCTTGTTTGTTCTGTATTGTTTTGAATGATCAGAGCAGCTCTGTTTGCTGAAGGCTGAGACAGTTCACCTCAGAGTTTATTAAAACTGTACCGATGCACAATGAAAACTCAGCAGTCTAAGTTTTACATCAATAGCTCAAAGTAAAGGGAACAGAGTACCCTGGACTGGATAGCCTGACAATTCATTCCCTGGGTTAAAAGGAAGTCGGTCATCTAGAAAGGGGGCGGAGCTCCGGTACATTAAACCATCGACCCGGAAGGGAAACGATGTGGCAGCCGCGGATTGGAGGAGCAGGTGCAAATGTTAACCATGGGGTCATGAGTAAGGCCCTGAGAAAATTGCAGATTTTTTGTACAAAATTCACAGCAGTTTTGTGGGTAAAGTATCATTTTTCACGAAATATGCACAGAACAATTTAATAAACTGTACATACAAAGTATATTTGATTAAACTGCAAAAATAAATTATATCTAATGATTCTTATGAACTGTAGATGGCGCTAATCCCCACTTCTAAGTATGTACTGTACAGTGGCCAATGTTATTTTCACTCCATTTCCCAGTTACAAAAAAAAAAAAAAATGTGTTGATTGAGAACTAGAATTAAGCTTTATATGAAAACTTGAACATTTTATAAATAAAACTAACATTCTTCAGAAAATAAACATATATACAGTCCAGGAAATATGCTTTTTTAAAAAAAAAAAAAATTGTTAATGAAAGCTGAGCATCGTCAGATGGTTATATATATATGAAAAATGTACACATTTTTTTCTAGTTTTATTATATATATATATATATATATATATATATATATATATATATATATATATATATATATATATATATATATATATAATAATCTGCGCAGAATGATCTCCGTGAACGCATCCAAAGTTTGTTAGTCCACTCCTGACGCGAGTTTGGAGAAGGTAAGTGAACGTGTACTTTTTACAAATTCTATGTTTGCAAAACTTTAATTGCACCACTTTTAAAAAACAAACAAAAAAACGCTTAGTGAACTCGGTAACGCTTTATATCGCCTGGCATAAATTAATAGGAAATAGATATGCAACAGATATTTATGTTTTATTAAATTAATGTTCGATTAATATTTAATAGATATGCAATTGCATATTCAATTTACGTTCAATATATCCTTGTTACTTTCCATTAACATTGAAGTCACTTTTCAGAAGGGGCTCATTTAGAGGAATATATAGGTCCAGCGCATTTTCACTAGGACTACGACTTTGTTTGCTCACTATATACGCTTCAATTTTCAAAATGAGTAACGCGCTCGCAAAACAAATGACAGTAGGCGTATAGTTTAAAGACTTTTTAAAAATCTTTTGCGTTGTTGCAGGCTTCTCAGAAATACTGTCATGAGTTATTATAGTAGGCTGGGGTGTTTTTTATTTATTTATTTATTTATTTTTAAGAATTGACGACTGGTTTATTTAGCTAAATTATTGTACACACTACAGAGAGCTGTACGATTTATTTATCGCTAAGGCACCAGCTGCATCAAAAATAAATATTTCGCAGAACGCACTGTAAAGTACAAGAAGAGGGTATTTAACTTTAAACATTAGAAACATTTGTATAAAATGATCAATTTTAAATACAACTTTTTGTTAACTATTTATTCCTAAAATACAGACCTGTTGTTGGTTACGAACGAAATAGCCACTAGGTCTGTTCTAATTCTCTGGTCTTTAATAATAATAATAATAATAATAATAATAATAATAATAATAATAAACACAAGTTACATTCAACCCTTTTGGTCATGAGAGGGGTCATGTCTTATTTAGCGAGTATATTTTGAGGCACAGTCGTTTTTTATTATATTTTTAGCCACATTCGTATTTTGCTCCTTTTGTAAATAAATCGTTATTTCCAAAATAGAACTAATTACGGACTTTAATGGCTTAACAAGCTGTAATGCGAGTGCATTTTCAAAAAGCGCACACCCCTGAATTGCCACTGCTTGATGTATAAGACTTTTGAAAATACAGTTCGACATCTTCATGGTGTCGCAAAGATGTTGTACGACCCGTTTTTTTTCCTGTACTCCTTCTGAAAATCGGGCTGTAACTGTATTTTCAATAAGGAAATGTAAACAATGTGAAATTATTACATATTTTCAAGGGTAACAAAACGTAATATAAATGGACGTGATATGCAATTACATTTTCAATCGACATTTGGTTAACATTTAGCAAGCAACGAGCTATTCCGGCGTTCCGCTCTGCTGCATTGCTCAGTGTTGAGATAATAAAAGAGGAAAGGGAGCATGCATGTACTGTTGTAAAATGTTTTTCTTTCTCCCTCCCACCCACCTACCTCTCTTTCACACCTTTCCCTTCCTCTCAATCTATTCATTCTTTCTTGCCTCACATCCTTCCCCTCTGCCCATCTCTCCCTCCCTCTTACCTCTCCCTCCTTCCCCCTCCCCGTCTCATTTCATGCGTCCTGCCTCTCTCTTTATACAACCAGACGCAGCTGAACAGGATGGAGAAGAAGACGAAGGATCACATTATAGATACCCTAGACGACCTGGATGACAATGGACTAAATCGGTTCAAGGACAAGCTGGGCGACACGTCGTTCCAGGAGCGCAAAATCGCCAAGGGGACGCTTCAGCATGCGAACAGCGTGGAGGTAGCTTGTTTGATAATGAGCACCTTCACCGAAACGCACGCCGCTGCGAACACGATCGCCGTTTTAAATGCCATTAACCAGGCACAACTGGCTGAACAGTTGAAAGAAAAGGTTAAAGCCGGTGAGATTATTATTGTTATTACAAGGTATTATTAATAATAATGTTTACGCCAGCCAAATACTACAGTATTTTGGACGCAAGAATGTTTGCAGAATTGAGAGAGAGAGAGAGAGAGAGAGAGAGAGAGAGAGAGAGAGAGAGAGAGAGAGAGAGAGAGAGAGAGAGAGAGAGAGAGAGAGAGAGAGAGAAACGAACACAACTCTTTGGGACTTATTTTCAAATATTTATCAACTCGTACATCAAAATGTACAACATCCTTTAAGTTATAAAACGAGAGATAAACAGCTCTGCTTGAAATCAAATGCTTGCTTATTATTTATTTATAAGTATTTTTTTTAAGTTTTCAAAAAGGCTTGCGATATTGAGATTTGAATTAAACAATTAAACGATGTATAATTTTGATTTTGTTAACAGACCCTAATAAAACTGTTTTTAAGCGTTTACAGAATGTAGATTCCATGATGTACCTTTATCACAGGGCTTAATTTGTAAAGAAAGAGTTGCCGGGTCGCAAGCAGCAATGATAATCAGTAATACCATTCTTAGAAGCGCACATTCAAAATCATGACACGTTTATTTGAAAGAGTATTGTACCTACTAGTGTTAGATGTTTACAATCAAGTATTATACGTCATATACAAAGTAGTAGCGCGTGCAGAAAAATACATTAAAAGGCAACCGCAGGACAAAAAATATAGAAAATCAATATTGAAATGAATGTTCAGCTTTCATATTGAAGCTCGTTGTATACTACTCGCACAATCAAACCCGGTAGCGTAGGTATTTGCTTGCATCGTTTAAGACGTTTTTCAAATCAAGTAAGCTTATATGTGTATTTTAAAAAAGAAACGACAATAGAGTCGCAGTCCTCCTTTCGCAGCCAGTGTCGTCTTTATGGCGCGTAGCTGAAATGGTAAAGTGATTCAATGTCCCTGGCAGTGGACTGTCTCCGTTTAGCGCACGCAAGAACTTGCAGAATGGATTTTAAGAAAACGCATTTGTGAGCAAAACATTTTATAACATTTGTAACTTCCTTAGCTGAAGAGGTGTGCCGGGGCTATGCCTCGTCAAGTCCGGAGGATGCGGGGGCTGAGCCCCGGCAAGCCCAGGCACAAATTAACCACTGCTGTACCAGCAGTTTATACATTTTTCTATGAATTAAATACAATTAAAATAGATTCGGTATCCCTCGCTGTGCGGAAAATTAGAACCGACTGCTTTTGCCCTTGTTGTAATGCATTTTCTACGGAAGGGACTATTTGCCTGCGACTTGCCTAGTCATAGCTAGGTCATTGTTACGGGGTTCCTAAGCTAGGAGAGTGCTTGTACCATTACATAACTGGTCGACCCATTTAGGGATTCTCATTTAGTTCATGTTTAATTATTTATTTTTCAATGGAAACCTTTGTAATTTGGTTTTCATAATGCAACACCTGCAAGGTCACCGAAGCGTACAAAGGCACCACAAACCTGCCTTTAATTACAAAATATCACAGGATGTAGCAAGTGTTCATTGTAAAAGTAATAATATAGCCTGACTACGCCAGTTCAGTGCGGTAAGGCACCGAACAAATTACAGAAAATCCTTTAGGTTCTTTTTTATTGAAATGACAGTTCTAAAAATATAGGAACAAGGTCACCAAGAAAATCACAAATCCCTTTTAACAGACATTTGTTTATTGTAAACTTCCAATAGCAACACATGGTTAAAAACGGTACTGATATAATTAGACAATTCCTTTCACTTATTAATAGGTAGCGAGATTTCAAGCAGTTAAACAAGGTTCACCTTAATGAGGTCATGGATTAAAGTGCAAATACAACAACGCTGCTACCCAGCAATAAAGTGGAGATACACATTCAAAGACACGATAAAACTATCACAATAAAAATGTCCATGCAGGGGAGGGAACACACACAGGGAGAGTGAGAGAGAAACCAGCATCACAATATATAGTCTATTATGTGCACTTCTTAAACTCCAATCGACTACATAATAGGCTAAAGGCACTCGGGCCGGTCACTCATTATTCCACACCAGCATACCATCAGCCCAATACTTATTGTCGGGATGCTCCATTTATGGTCGGTTCCCACTCCTGACCAGACACACAAACCCCAGGATGGCCATCCCGTTTGTGAAAACATGTGCTATTTATATTCAGGTGTGTAAATTGATCAATAATTCAATTACTAGGTGCTCAACAGGGCAAACACAGGGAAGCGGGTGGAGAAGCCAACACAACGTGATACAAATCAGTTATCACTGTGTCACACAACACAAAACGTGCACTAATCAAATCATAAAATAACTTTATAAAAATAATAACATACAAGTGTAAAATAAATTTGAACAGGGCATTCTTGACCCTGTTACAAGAAGAATAATTACGAATTCAATAGTTATTTATTTTCTCAACATATACTTGGTAAACAGACCCTTATAAGAGTTCCCCGTAGTAAAAGCACGTCAAAGTGTAATAAAACATTGTGAAAGCATAGCAAAGTGTAATAAAACACTGTGAAAGCATAGCAAAGTGTAATAAAACATTGTGAAAGCATAGCAAAGTGTAATAAAACATTGTGAAAGCATAGCAAAGTGTAATGAAACATTGTGAAAGCACAGCAAAGTGTAATAAAACATTGTGAAAGCACAGCAGTGTAATAAAACATTGTGAAAGCATAGCAAAGTGTAATAAAACATTGTGAAAGCATAGCAAAGTGTAATAAAACATTGTGAAAGCATAGCAAAGTGTAATAAAACATTGTGAAAGCATAGTAAAGTGTAATAAATCGTAGTGAAAACATGGTAAAGCATTGCAAGGTATGGTAAAGCGTAGGTAAGCTCTAAAAAAGAAAGCAACTAAGCAACTACTACAACGAATAATAATATCTGTGTGTTGCTGAAGTGTGTGTTGGTGTGTAGCTGAAGTCTCTATCTGTGTGTAATTGAAGGAATTTTGAGAGTGATGCATTTTGGGAATTTTGTGGGAACATTAGGAATTTTCTTAAATATTGGGGAACTTTTCATTGTGTAATATTGAACAGATAAGTAATCTTGGATCAGGGTATTCGGGGTAACTCAATTGTTTCAGAAGAAAGTAAAAACATGCTCTAAACATTTTTAAACACTGGGTTCAAATGATTAGAACACTTTTATTATCTTCATTTTAGAACACAGTCACAACTCAATTTTGCTTGACATATTGTGCATCCTGTAAGTTATTTAAAAGATACTGGATATGTCTAGCATAAAAAACTATAGGTTACTATGCTGCAAGTACTGGTCAGTAATATACCATAACATCTTTTGCCCTTTTAATTTTAGAACAGTCAACTGGGCCCAATACAATATAGCACGAGTGTATAGGGTTAATATTGAAAATATAATGTTAAATATATATTTTTTCTAATATAACATTATTACAAAACTGAACACATCTCCACTTTCATAAAGTGATGTATACAATGACCGTTACTTACAACAGATCAGTCGTCTAGGCCCTACCAGATTCACGGTCTATTTGTCTACATTTCACAGGCATAGTAATTAAAAAGTCTCAATTTTCATGGCATCAGCTGTTTAAATGGTAGATTTCACACTGGTGTAACAGAGGATGAACGTGTATCTTTTAAAAATTGAAATATATAAACACTTAAAGCCTAGACATTTTCCATATAAATTAAAAAACATGCGACTACAGAATAACGTAATAAATACAGTTAAAGAGACACTAGATGAAAACCGTTGTAAAAATCTAAAACAGATTATTGCTCAATTGTTGCGTTCATAATTTAGTCGATATCTTTAATACAGTTTATTATAACCTAAAATTGAAAATTCCCAAAATTCCAGACCTGTTCAAAATGTCCAAGATGCACAGAGTTTCCACCCCTTTGCAACCCTAATCTGTGTGTAGCTGAAGTGTGTGTGTGTAGTTGAAGTGTGTTTGTGTGTAGCTGAAATGTGTGTGTGTGTCAGTGTGTAGCTGAAGTGTGTCAGAGTGTTGCTGAAGTGTGTCAGTGTGTAGTTGAAGTGTGTCAGTGTGTAGTTGAAGTGTGTCAGTGTCTAGCTGAAGTGTGTGTCAGTGTCTAGCTGAAGTGTGTGTCAATGTCTAGCTGAAGTGTGTTAGTGTCTAGCTGAAGTGTGTCAGTGTGTAGCTGAAGTGCGTGTCTGTGTGTAGTTGAAGTATGTGTCAGTGTGTGTCAGTGTGTAGCTGAAGTGTGTTAGTGTCTAGCTGAAGTGTGTCAGTGTGTAGCTGAAGTGCGTGTCAGTGTGTAGCTGAAGTGCGTGTCAGTGTGTAGCTGAAGTATGTCAGTGTGTAGCTGAAGTGCGTGTCTGTGTGTAGTTGAAGTATGTGTCAGTGTGTGTCAGTGTGTAGCTGAAGTGTGTTAGTGTCTAGCTGAAGTGTGTCAGTGTGTAGCTGAAGTGCGTGTCTGTGTGTAGTTGAAGTATGTGTCAGTGTGTGTCAGTGTGTAGCTGAAGTGTGTTAGTGTGTAGCTGAAGTGTGTCAGTGTGTAGCTGAAGTGCGTGTCAGTGTGTAGCTGAAGTGCGTGTCAGTGTGTAGCTGAAGTATGTCAGTGTGTAGCTGAAGTGCGTGTCTGTGTGTAGTTGAAGTATGTGTCAGTGTGTGTCAGTGTGCAGCTGAAGTGTGTTAGTGTCTAGCTGAAGTGTGTCAGTGTGTAGCTGAAGTGCGTGTCAGTGTGTAGCTGAAGTGTGTTAGTGTCTAGCTGAAGTGTGTCACTGTGTAGCTGAAGTGCGTGTCTGTGTGTAGTTGAAGTATGTGTCAGTGTGTGTCAGTGTGTAGCTGAAGTGTGTTAGTGTCTAGCTGAAGTGTGTCAGTGTGTAGCTGAAGTGCGTGTCAGTGTGTAGCTGAAGTGCGTGTCAGTGTGTAGCTGAAGTATGTCAGTGTGTAGCTGAAGTGCGTGTCTGTGTGTAGTTGAAGTATGTGTCAGTGTGTAGTTGAAGTGTTGTCAGTGTGTAGCTGAAGTGTGTTAGTGTCTAGCTGAAGTGTGTCCGTGTGTAGCTGAAGTGTGTGTCTGTGTGTAGTTGAAGTATGTGTCAGTGTGTGTCAGTGTGTAGTTGAAGTGTGTGTCAGTGTATAGTTGAAGTGTGTGTCAGTGTATAGTTGAAGTGTGTGTCAGTGTATAGTTGAAGTATGTGTCAGTGTGTAGTTGAATCGCTGTTTCTTTTCTGTTGTTCACAGCCGCTACAGGTCCCCCTACGCTTTACCCTGCCTTCATGAGTTTATTTACAATTGCAGTAGTTTTTTTTTGCATTCAACCTTTTTTGTGTTATTTTTTAAAAAATTCTTCAATTCCTCCACAGCGCCACCACCCAAAAAAAGGACAAAATCGCCGTGTGCGGACAACATCGGTACAGTAAAGGTAAAGCAACGTGTTTCTTGTAAGCACTGCAGGAGGTTCTGGAACACCTTCAGAGGCAGCATCACTAAAAGCATTGTCATGCAAAACCCATGTTTTGCTGCCATACTGCGGTCAATTAACTTTTGTGGCATTCATTTTATAAAACTGTCTTAAGTTACCTTCTTAATATTTGGTACACAGCTGTATTCTATTATTCTCTCAGTCAATTTTGCAGGTACTGCCCAGTTAAAATGAACCTTATCACTGCTACATTGTTTTAACCTCTGGCCATTTCAAAGATATAAAACAAAAATAAAAATAAAATAAAATAAATAACCTTTTTATAAAATACTAACATCAAACACCTGCCTTCATTGCATATACAAGCGGAAAGTTCAGAGCATTGATATTTAAGTGACTTTTCTCAGCCTTCCCGGCCCTCTATTGGCTTTCTATTTCTGGCAGAAGGCAATGACATTACACACACACACACATAACTATATATATATATATATATATATATATATATATATATATATATATATATAATCACAGCAGGGAGGGGTTTAATATCCTCCCTGCATAAAACACGTGCGTATGCACTTTTGGTTTAATTGTTTAATTATTTGTTAATTGTTTTATTATTAATTATCACTCGCACTTGGTAACTATTGTAAATTAATGCCAGGTGCAGGGTATTAAAAGATAGCAGTCAGTTTGCTAGGGAGAAGGAGACAGAAGGCGTGCTCTGTTTCCGAGCAGTCAAAAGAAAAGTGAGTGCTGTGATTTGTGTTTGTTGGCATGAGATTAGCAGAATATTTTTTCAATGAAAATATGTCAGATTCAGAGGGTAATTATGAGCATGGGATTAAGGTTAATAGTACAAGCAAATGGACTCCTCCGGATGGAAGAGATAAATGGTTAGATATGTATATTGAAGTAGTTAAACAAGAAATAATAGTAGGACTAAAGAAAAGATGTAAACTTAATTTAACTAGTACTGAAGAACAAGCTATGACTGAGTTGTTAAATGATGATGCTATAATGATAAGACCAGCAGATAAAGGCTCAGGAATAGTGATAATGATCACAGATGACTATATGAAATCTGTAGAATGTGAATTAAATAATACAGATACATATGAAGAAGTTAAAAGCAATAAGATCAATAAATTGGTAAAAGAGGTTAAGGAAATTGCGGAGAGACTATACCATAAAGGAAAAAGGTCAAAAGAGTCCCATTAATAATGACTTACTCTAAACATTTGCCCAATATTTCTAAGATAGTTTGGAAACACTTGCGGATTCTACATAATTCAGAAAAATTAAATTAAAAAAAGTTTTTCTTAAGGCCCCAGTTGTAGCATTCAAAAGAGAAGCTAATTTAGGTGATATTTTAGTTCACAGTAAACATAAAAGAATAATTGACAAAATAGGTTCTACGAAACATGTGCACCAGTAAATGTAAAGTGTGTAAATACATAGACAAAAGTAAAAATATAATTAAACATAAGAACACCACATATCTACTAAAAACTAATACCTACTGTAAAAATAGCAATGTTGTTTATGGAATAGCCTGTGAAAATGTGATGAAATCAAATATGTTGGAGAGACTGGAACTACTTTATATAAAAGAATTCAGAACCACCTTTCATTAATTAGAAATAAAAAATGAATGAACCAATAGCACAGCAATTCACCAGTCAAGGACATGACATAAATGATGTAAAGTTTGTTGTATTAGAACAGCTAAAATTAGACAATGCGACATATAGAAGAATAAAAGAAAGTAAATGGATAAATAGACTGAACATGATTATGCCAGCGGGACTCAACAGAAAAGAATGAACTAATTAACTTCAATAAATATATAACATTTAAATAAATAAACAAAATTCATTCAAAAGTTGTGCATGCTGATGCGCTGGGGAGGCCAAATCTAGACTGATCCTCAGAGCCAGTATTGCATGATATAATAAAAATATAAATTTATATAAAGTAATGTTAATTAGAATTAATACAGATTTAAAGATGGAAGTAAAAATGATGTCACAATATATAGAACACCGTGACATCATGTAAGAATAAATCATGGATTTGAATGTAAACAATAACAAGTAGTTGTCATGCAGTCAAAAACCTATAAATACCTCCAATGTTTTGATTCAAACACAGGCTCCCTTGAGAAAGATATGTACAACATATCGAAACGTTGGGCAGCTGGCTCTTTGAGCTAATATATATTATTGTGTTTTATACATATCATCCTACAAAGGAAATGAATGGAGGAAGTGAGAGGCGGACTGGAGTATTGCACCAATCCAGGAGGGCGACGCAGACGGACGATGAATTTAACAGACTGACGGCACAGAGAGAAATGAATGGAGGAAGTGAGAGGTGGACTGGAGGAGTATTACACCAATCCAGGAGGGCGATGCAGATGGACAATGAACTTAAGAGACAGACGGCACAGAGAGCTAAGTGTCGTTCTCATCTAAACTTTATAGATACTTGTATAGATAATGCAGTAGTTCCAACTGGCTTTAAAATAAAACTAAGCGTAAACATGAAGACTAGTGAAGCAGAAAGATTAAATGTAAATCAGATATTAAAAGAGACTTCGTTTAAGGTAATGCAGGAAGCTAAATTGACATTGGCAAGACGAATTAGAGAAATAAGTAATGAAATAGAGATAGTAATAAATGACATGAATTGCATGTTCCCTCCATCAGAAATGAGACAGTTACTTCGTAAAGTAGACAACCTTGAGAACAAAACACTAGAACATTTGAACAACAAAAAGTTAATGAAATTACACAAATTAATAGGTCAACCGGGATTACAAAATAGAATAGGTCTAGAAAAAATAAAAATTTCAAATCATAACAATTCCGAGAATAAGGAAAACACTGTTGAAACACTTTCGAATAGAATGCTTGAGCAATGCGAGTATAAGAGTTATGACGACTACAACATAGTTCAAAAAGAGAAGGACGGGAACTGTTTCTTTAGATGTTTAGCTGTAGTTTTATACGGTTCACAAAATGACCATCGAACAATTAGACATAATGTAATAGAACTAATGGAAAGCAATATGAAACAATATGAAATGAACATCGACTCAGTGACCCATATTGAAAAAATGAAATTAAGTGATGGGAGTATAGATTCTTGGGCTACAGAGGCAGAAGTTATGGCAGCTGTAGATCTCCTAAATAGGCCCATACACGTATACATAGACTTAAAGAATAAGGACTGTTTTAAATACGAAGGCACAATACAAACTATTAAAAATAAGAATGATCCAATTAATCTTTTGTACAACAATAACCATTTCTCAGTTATTGTATTTAAAGACAATGAAACCGGAAGAAAATCTGAATACTGTGGCATAATTAAGAAAGATAATCAAAATAAATCTAAAACAGTAAAAATAAACCAGGTTAAAGTAAATGATAAAATGCAAAATAGAGAGTTAAACATGACTAAGACAGAGAATTCAAAACAGAAAGATAGGAGACCCAAAAATAGACATGATACCAAATACACAAAAGATAAGACAGAAGACATTGTACTCAATTTATCAAGTAAAACTTTAACCACATCCCAAAAAACAGTACTGAGTAAAGGACTTAAGTTTATACCAACTAAAAGATACATCGATAAAGATAAACTGGCCACTGAATTAAAGGAGTGGGAGAGACACATGAGATTAGCAGAATATTTTTTCAATGAAAATATCTCAGATTCAGAGGGTAATTATGAGCATGGGATTAAGGTTAATAGTACCAGCACATGGACTCCTCCGGATGGAAGAGATAAATGGTTAGATATGTATATTGAAGTAGTTAAACAAGAAATAATGGTAGGACTAAAGAAAAGATGTAAACGTAATTTAACCAATATTGAAGAACAAGCTATGACTGAGTTGTTAAATGATGATGATATAATGATAAGACCAGCAGATAAAGGCTCAGGAATAGTGATCATGAACACAGATGACTATATGAAATCTGTACAATGTGAATTAAATAATACAGATACATATGAAGAAGTTAAAAGCAATAAGATCAATAAATCGGTAAAAGAGGTTAAGGAAATTGCGGAGAGACTATACAATAAAGGAATTATATCAAAAGAATTAAAAAAATACATGCAGCCAAATAATGCAAGAACAGGTCTAGCAAGAGGAAATCCTAAAATGCACAAAGAAAATCACCCTCTGCGAATGATAGTCAGTAGACCTACTGACATGCACCAGTATTTACACATGTCCTCTGCACATCCGATACACACTAAAAGGGCAATCCCAAAGGGTCTAGGAATGAGAATACGAAGAATATGCTCAAAAGAAAGTGACTCTGTAAAACAAAGAAATGTATTAAAAACAAATCTTAAAAAAAGAGGATACAAAGAAACTATTATAGAGACGGAGTTAAGAAAAGTGGATAAACTAAAAAGAGATTATAAAAATAGAGATAAAAAGGTCAAAAGAGTCCCATTAATAATGACTTACTCTAAACTTTTGCCCAATATTTCTAAGATAGTTTGGAAACACTTGCGGATTCTACATAATTCAGAAAAATTAAAAAAAGTGTTTCTTAAGGCCCCAGTTGTAGCATTCAAAAGAGAAGCTAATTTAGGTGATATTTTAGTTCACAGTAAACATAAAAGAATAATTGACAGAATAGGTTCTACGAAACATGTGCACCAGTAGATGTAAAGTGTGTAAATACATGGACAAAAGTAAAAATATAATTAAACATAAGAACACCACATATCCACTAAAAACTAATACCTACTGTAAAAATAGCAATGTTGTTTATGGAATAGCCTGTGAAAAATGTGATGAAATCAAATATGTTGGAGAGACTGGAACTACTTTTATATAAAAGAATTCAGAACCACCTTTCATTAATTAGAAATAAAAAATGAATGAACCAATAGTACAGCACTTCACCAGTCAAGGACATGACATAAATGATGTTGTTCTGGTCCCTGTAGTTGGTTTGAGTTCATTTTTTAAGTCAATTCCATTTGGCCACTAGATGGCGCTGTTTACTGATAAGGTCTGTTGTTTGCTTAAATTCCTATATCCTGTAAAAGAAGAATCCTTGTTAGCATTGAAAAATGGTGAAAGTCGCTCTGTGGAGCTGCAGATATCATCAAACTCCATCCTTCTTGCAATTATTTTGTAGAAGCATTGTCTGTAAGTAAAATCAATAACAACATACTTACCTTTCAATTCATGATGATATTTTGTATGGATGATCGTTTACGTGATAGATTTACGTATTTTCTTGATATCTGCATGGTTGGAGATATCTGTTCTATGTAATTGATCTTGCCATGTTTGGGGAATTATTTTGCATACGGCAGCATATTTCTGAGTTTATGATAATATTATACTATACGTAAAAATACATGCTGTGCTATTAGTGAGAATTAAGCTTAGTATTCAGCATACTCATACTTATGGTTGTTTTCTTTATTTTATTTCAGTTTTACTCAGTTCATAATACTGTACCTACAAACTGGTGGCAATAAATCATCATTCAATACTACAGTTACTGGACAGAGTTTATCTATCTGTTAAGCTTAAGAAGGGGACTCTTTTGTGAGGGCAGAATAGTAAAAAGACACTCTCAACGGTGATTGCAACCTCCGGTGGACAAGATATCCAGTCTGCTCTACTCCTCTTCACACGTCCAATGCAAGATGTCAGCTTCAGAACATATGAGCCTTGCAACCAGGTCAGAGTGCTCACGTTCATCTAAGTCATCAAGACGCTCCAGCAAATCTGCAGCAAACTTGGCTGCATTAGAAGCTCGCGCCAAGGCTGAAGCAGCACTAGCAAGAGCATCATATGCACAGAGAGAAATAGAAGTGAAAGTGAAGAAGGCCCAGATTAAAGTGGAGGAGACCCGCCTGGAAGCCACATTAGAGGCTCTTCAGCAGGAGAAAGAGGCGGAGGCCGCCTTAGCTGAGGCTAATGTCTTTGAGACAGCGGTGGATGCAGCTGATATGGCACAGCTGTCTGGGGTTGACGGCAACAAACAAGGCTCATCCTTCCATTCTCTCGAGAGGACTGAGAAGTATATACAAGACCAGCAAGCCTACGTGAACTACCATCAGCCATCGGCATACAAGGAAGTCTCACATCCAGACATCAAGGTTGAATCGCCTCCCCCAGTTGATCACCTCCAGCCACACGACTCCTCCCCCTCCCACAACAAGCTGGTCCAGAGCTCACAACCACGACTACATTCTCTCTCTCGCGCCCCCACTCATACTGGAGCACCAGCCACCTCAAGACACCCAACGACTCACCTTATCAGAGAGCATGTGGTGAACGTGCCTAACCCCACCTACAGGCTCCACACCTCACAGTCTCCCAGGCGCTACGCAGATGATGACGGCCAGCCACATGGTGAAGAACGTCATGAGTCCAGTGGGACCCATTCTGATCGTGCCAATGTTGCAGGTCTGGCAAAGATCCTAGCACGCCGCAACCTCCTCACAGCTGGACTCACCAAGTTCAACGACAAGCCAGAGAACTACTGGGCTTGGAAGTCAACATTCTCCAACGCCGTAGAAGGCCTCGACCTAAAGCCCACTGAGGAACTCGACCTACTAATCAAGTGGCTTGGGCCAGAATCAGCTGAGCATGTGAGAAGAATGAGGTCCGTCCATGTCAATCATCCTGCTGCAGCCCTCAGTGTGGTCTGGCAATGGCTAGAGGAGTGCTATGGGTCTGCTGAAGCTATGGAGACAGCCTTCAACAAGCCTGAATGCTTCCCGAAGATCTCCAATAAAGACCCCCAGCGTCTGAGAGAGCTGGGTGACCTTCTCCTCGAGTTGGAGGCAGCCAAAGCTGAAGGTTACTTACCCGGCCTGTCCTACCTGGACACTGCAAGGGGCATCAAGCCTATTCTGGAGAAGCTCCCCTTCAGCATGCAGGAGAAGTGGATGTCACAGGGGACCAGATACAAACAGGAGCATGGTGTCAGCTTCCCACCCTTCTCGTTCTTCTCCAGTTTAATCCGTGCAGAAGCAAAAATGAGGAACGACCCAAGCTTCATCACTTCCACTTCCAGCGCAGCACCACCTAAAGGAGAGAAATTCTCAACGAGAACGGCGAGAGCCCCTATCACAGTGCACAAGACAGAAGTGGACAATGCCATCCAGAAAGATGAATCTAAGAAGGATGACCCTAACAAACAATGCCCTATCCACAAAAAGCTGCACCCCCTGCGAAAGTGTAGAGGTTTTAGGGAGAAACCCCTAGAGGAGAGAAAAACCTTCCTTAGAGAGAACTCCATATGCTTTAGGTGTGTCTCCTCAACAGCACACCAGGCGAAGAACTGTAAAGCTGTCATCCAGTGCTCTGAGTGCGAAAGCGACAAGCATATTGCAGCTCTTCACGCCGGTCCTGCCCCTTGGTCTCACAAAGATGGCATCAGCTCCTTCACACAGCATGGCGGGGAGGAAGACAAGTCTCCCTCCTCTCCAGTTGCCACGTCCACCTGTACTGAGGTCTGTGGAGACAGTCCCCCGGGGAAGTCTTGCTCCAAGATCTGTCGTGCTAACGTTTACCCAGAAGGTCATCCTGAGAAGAAGATGAGAACATACGCCGTTCTGGATGACCAAAGTAACAAGTCTTTGGCTAGGTCAGCCTTCTTCAAGATATTCAACGTAGCCAATGACGCCTCACCCTACACATTCAAGACGTGCTCAGGTATCTCAGAGACTGTAGGCCGGCGAGCATGAGGCTTCATTGTGGAATCAGCTGATGAAAAGATCTGTTTACCTCTTCCCACGCTCATCGAGTGCAACGAGCTCCCAGACAATAGGGCCGAAATCCCTACACCAGATGTTACAAGGTACCACCCTCACCTCAAGTTCTTAGTCACCAAGATACCTCCTCTGAACCCCCAGGCAGAGATCCTGCTACTTCTAGGGAGAGACATCATCCAGGTGCACAAGGTGCTAGAGCAGCGCAACGGGCCCCTGCACGCTCCCTTCGCACAGCGCCTAGCCCTCGGCTGGGTGATAGTGGGAGATGTCTGTCTCGGAGGGGCACACAAGCCTTCACCAGTTAACGCCTTCAAGACAAACATTCTGGAGAACGGACGCCCCAGCTTCATGAGTCCTTGTCTCAGCAGCTTCCATGTTAAGGAGAACTTCAGCCACACCCACCAGCCTCAAAGTTCTAGCACCATGTCCCTGAAGCAGAGGTGCACGCCAGCCGACGCGGCAAGCCTCATGGGCAAATCTGTCTTCTGCTACACTAAGGATGATGACAAACCAGCTCCCTCAATGGAGGATCTCGCCTTCCTGAAGATGATGGAGAAAGAGTTCCATCAGGATGCATCAAACAGCTGGGTTGCTCCGCTCCCTTTCCGTAGCCCACGGCAACATCTTCCCAACAACCGCGACCAGGCCAGCAATCGCCTCGCCTCACTCACACGCACGCTCAAGAAACATCCAGAGATGAAGGACCACTTCATTGAGTTCATGTGCAAAATCTTTGAGAATGGGCAGGCTGAAATCGCTCTACCCCTACAAGCAGAAGAAGAGTGCTGGTATCTTCTGATCTTCGGAGTGTATCATCCACAAAAACCCGGACAGATAAGAGTGGTATTCGACTCCAGCGCCCAGCACCATGGGGTATCTCTGAATGACGTCCTGCTTACTGGTCCCAACATGAACAACAGCCTGCTTGGGGTACTGCTGCGGTTCAGAAAGGAACCAGTGGCTGTGACAGCAGACGTGCAGCAGATGTTCCATTGCTTCGTTGTTCGTGAAGACCATCGGAACTACCTGCGATTCCTCTGGTACCGCAACAACGACCTGGATGATGAAGTTGTGGAGTACAGGATGCGGGTCCACGTTTTTGGTAATAGCTCGTCCCCAGCAGTGGCCATGTATGGCCTCAGGAGAGCCGCCTTAGAGGGCTAGAGGGATTATGGAGCAGTGGCAAGGCACTTCGTCGAGAGGAACTTTTACGTTGACGACGGTCTCGTATCCCTCCCCACAGAGAAGGAAGCCATCACTCTTCTTCAGAACACTCAAGAGATGTTGGCCCTCTCCAACTTACGCCTGCACAAGATCGCCTCTAACAAGGCAGAGGTCATGAGAGCCTTTCCTCCAGATGACCTAGCTAAGGGGCTGAAGGACCTGGATCTGAGTGTCGACTTCCCTCCCATGCAGAGAAGTCTCGGGGTGAGCTGGGACATCGCAGAGGACATCTTCACATTGCAGGTGTCTTCAGCAGAGAAACCATACACTAGACGTGGAGTCTTGTCGACGATCAACAGCCTGTTTGACCTGCTTGGATTTGCCGCCCCAGTAAGCATTCGAGGAAGGTCTCTACTCAGAGAGCTCACCATGGAGGCTTGTGACTGGGATGCCCCTCTCCCAGAAGAGAACCTCAAGGAATGGAAGCTGTGGAGAGACTCACTGAAGGAGCTTGAGCAGGTCAAGATCTCTCGCACATACACCTCCACCTCTCTCAGCCAAGCACACAAGAAAGAGATGTACGTCTTCTGTGATGCATCCACGAATGCCATCGCGGCAGTAGCTTACCTGAAGACAACTGATGCCAGTGGGAACATAGATGTTGGCTTCATTTTCGGTAAGGCTAAGCTCGCTCCACGTCCTGAGATCACCGTTCCAAGACTCGAGCTGTGCGCTGCTGTTCTAGCTGTGGAAATAGCAGAAGCAATCGTCGATGAGATTGACATCCAACTCGATGTTGTCACATTCTACTCTGATAGTAAAGTGGTCCTGGATTACATTCACGACGACTCCAGATGATTCTACGTGTATGTGAATAACAGGGTGCAACGTATCAGGAGATCTACCAGCCCACAGCAGTGGAAGCACGTCCCTACTGACCAGAACCCTGCTGATCATGCCTCAAGATCAGTCCCAGCAGGCAGCCTGACTCATAGCACATGGTTGACAGGACCAGCTTTCTTGTTCAGGTCAGCAGAGCCAGAAACCCTTCACACACCTTTCGACTTGGTTGATCCCGGATCTGACTACGAGATCTGCCCCCAAGTTGCTTGTCACGCCACCAATGTCTCCAGCAACAAGTTAGACCCCAAGCGCTTCGAGAGGTTCTCAAGCTGGCAAGCACTGACACACGCAACAGCAAGGCTTGTGCATGTTGCTCACTCCTTCAAGATAGGCAGCAGCTGCAAAGGATGGCACATCTGCAAAAAACCCTGCTCCACCGAAGACCTGGATCAAGCCAAGAATATCATAATCCGCAGTCTGCAACACGACGCCTTTCAAGAGGAATTGGAATGCATCAGAGAAGGTAAAGCCATTCCTAAGCAAAGCCCACTCTTCAGTCTGTGCCCCTACATTGATGATTCAGGCCTACTGAAGATTGGAGGACGCCTGTCCCAAGCAAGCCTAGGTAAAGATGAAATCAACCCTCTCATTCTGTTTGGACGGAGCCACATCGCGAGTCTACTCATCCGTCACCACCACGAGCAGGTCCACCATCAAGGGCGCCACTTCACTGAGGGTACCTTGAGAGCAGCTGGTCTGTGGGTCATCGGTGGAAAACGGCGCGTCAGCAGCATACTCCATCAATGTGTCATCTGCCGAAGACTACGTGGGAGGATAGAGACTCAGAAGATGTCTGACTTTCCTGTGGATCGCCTCAGCACTGACCCTCCCTTCTCTTTTGTTGGGTTAGATGTATTTGGGCCATGGATGGTTACAGCACGTCGCACCAGGGGTGGACTAGCAAGCAGTAAGAGCTGGGCTGTGCGGTTCACATGTATGAGCACCATGGCCATACACATTGAAGTCATTGAGTCGATGGATTCCTCAAGCTTCATAAATGCTCTGCGACGGTTCTTTTCCATCAGAGGACCAGCCAAACAAATCAGGTCCGACTGTGGTACAAACTTTATCGGGGCCTGCAGAGAGCTGAAGATGGAGGCCGTTCAGAGCGACAAGGAGGTCCAAGAGTACCTGAGTGACAAAGGGTGTACTTGGGTCTTCAACCCACCGCACTCATCTCATATGGGAGGCAGCTGGGAGAGAATGATCGGCATCACGAGGCGCATCCTGGATTCCATGCTGCTGAAGGTGGGTCCATCCAAGCTTACTCACGAAGTCCTGACTACGTTCATGGCGGAAGTCTCAGCCATCGTGAATGCTCGTCCATTGGTTCCTGTGTCCACGGATCCAGACTCCCCCCTCATCTTGACGCCAGCGACACTCCTCATCCAAAAGGTTGCGGTAGTTCCTCCTCCCCAAGGTGAATTCAACGAGAAAGACCTCCTCAGCCGGCCGTGGAGGCAAGTTCAAAGCCTTGCCAACACCTTCTGGCACCGCTGGAGAAAGGAGTATCTTCCTACCCCGCAGAGCCGTAGGAAGTGGCAGAAAGAGAAGCCCAACCTTAAGGAGGGAGACATTGTGATGCTGAGAGACAGTCAAGTGAAAAGGAACGACTGGCCCATGGGCATCGTCGTGATGACCTTTCCTGGCAGAGATGGGAAAGTAAGAAAGGTTGAAGTCAAGACAGCAAGAGAGGGGTCATGCAAGACCTTTCTGCGTCCAGTTTCAGAGACTGTCCTACTCCTATCTCCAGAGACTGATAAGTAACTTTAAGTTCTAGTGTTAATGTTGGCATCTTCACAGATACCAGACGGGGAGTGTTCTGGTCCCTGTAGTTGGTTTGAGTTCATTTTTTAAGTCAATTCCATTTGGCCACTAGATGGCGCTGTTTACTGATGATAAGGTCTGTTTGCTTAAGTTCCTATATCCTGTAAAAGAAGAATCCTTGTTAGCATTGAAAAATGGTGAAAGTCGCTCTGTGGAGCTGCAGATATCATCAAACTCCATCCTTCTTGCAATTATTTTGTAGAAGCATTGTCTGTAAGTAAAATCAATAACAACATACTTACCTTTCAATTCATGATGATATTTTATATGGATGATCGTTTACGTGATAGATTTACGTATTTTCTTGATATCTGCATGGTTGGAGATATCTGTTCTATGTAATTGATCTTGCCATGTTTGGGGAATTATTTTGCATACGGCAGCATATTTCTGAGTTTATGATAATATTATACTATACGTAAAAATACATGCTGTGCTATTAGTGAGAATTAAGCTTAGTATTCAGCATACTCATACTTATGGTTGTTTTCTTTATTTTATTTCAGTTTTACTCAGTTCCTAATACTGTACCTACAAACTGGTGGCAATAAATCATCATTCAATACTACAGTTACTGGAAAGAGTTTATCTATCTGTTAAGCTTAAGAAGGGGACTCTTTTGCGAGGGCAGAATAGATGTAAAGTTTTGTAGTATTAGAACAGCTAAAATTAGACAATGCGACATATAGAAGAATAAAATAAAGTAAATGGATAAATAGACTGAACACGATTATGCCAGCGGGACTCAACAGAAAAGAATGAACTAATTAACTTCAATAAATATATAACATTTAAATAAATAAACAAAATTCATTCAAAAGTTGTGCATGCTGATGCACTGGGGAGGCCAAATCTAGACTGATCCTCAGAGCCAGCATTGCATGATATAATAAAAATATAAATTTATATAAAGTAATGTTAATTAATACAGATTCAAAGATAGAAGTAAAAATGATGTCACAATATATAGAACACCGTTACATCATGTAAGAATAAATCATGGATTTGAATGTAAACAATAACAAGTAGTTGTCATGCCGTCAAAAACCTATAAATGCCTCCAATATTTTAATTCAAACGCAGGCTCCCTTGAGAAAGATATGTACAACATATCGAAACGTTGGGCATATATATTTTTTTTATTTATTTGTATTTATATCTTTATTTAACCAGGATAAAATCCAGATTTTACATTGATGAGGATTCTAGAAAACGCACTGAGAAAATGAAATGGAGCAGCAGAGATTGTGGCTGCTGCAGATTTATTAAATAGACCAATACATATTGACATGAACACTGTTGCCAAGGAATGCATTAAATATGAAGAAACAGAAACTTCACTTCCATGTAACAAAGAACCTGTTAATCTTTTTATATAAAAATAATCATTTTGAGTTAATCACACCGAAATGTAATAACAATAGCTATCCAGCAAATGTATCAACTGCAAAAAGTCGGAATCAAGGTAAAAAACAAATACCGGCACACGTAAGGAAGAAAATGCCAGACAGGGATTTAGGAAAAGAGTCAAATAATATTAATAATGATGGAGTACCTAAAAATAAGGTCATGATTACTAAAGGTCAAGAAGTGGACACAGCATTTAATTCATCTGATAAAACAGTAACAGTCTCACAGGAAGCATTACCTCGAAAGGGGAACAAGTTTGTTCCAGCAAAAAGATACATAAATAAGGACACGTTAATGACGGATTTAAATAAATGGGAAAGACGAAGGAGGCAGGCAGAATACTTTAATGAGGAAACACAGAATCAGAACAAGTAAGTGAACTTGGAATACAAATTCAAAGAAACTGTCACATGACTCCTCCAGATGGAAGAGATACATGGTTAGACATGTTTATAGAAGAAGATAGAAAAGGAATAGTAAGAGACCTAAAAAAGAAAGGAAAACTTAATTTAACTAAACATGAAGAAGAAGAGCTACATGAATCAATAGGGGCTGATAGTATCAGTATCAGACCAGCAAATAAGGGTTCTGGGATTGTAATAATAAACACAGTTGACAATATGAAAGCAGTAGAGACTGAAATGCAAAATATAAATACATATGAAGAAGAGAAAGCTAATTACATTAATAACATAAAAGAATTGAGAATTCTAGTAGAAAGATTGCATAGAAATGGATTCATATCAAAAGAATTAAAAAATGACATGCTCCCTCAAAATCCAAGAACAGGTTTGGTTAGAGGTAACCCAAAAATGCACAAAGATAAACACCCGATGCGAATGATTGTTAGCACAACTGATAACCCAACATACGTTATTGCAGAAATAGCTGAGAGGCAGCTGCAGCCACATGTTGAAAGTTTACGTAGCTATGTTAAAGATGCAACACAATTTCTGAAAAGAATGACTAGAATAAAGACTAAACTTCCAGAGAATGCTATTTTATTTTGCATGGACGTAAAATCCCTGAATCCCAGTGTTCCCAGGCATGAAGCTTTAGAGCCATGTAAAGAGGCCCTGGATAATAGAAAAGAGAAGGCCATAATACCCACAGGAGAAATATTAAACATGACCAAGGCAGGTTTAGAAAACGTTGTTTTACTTTGTATAACAAAAGTTATAAGCAGAATGATGGCACAGTGACAGGCTCAAAATTAGGCATGCATTTTGCAAGCACGTATGTGGGTAAATGGGAGGAAATGTTATTGAGTAAACTAGACAAGAAACCATTCGAATACATAAGATTTGTGGATGACATCTTTGGAATATGGACTCATGGAGAAAAATCTTTTCCAGTTTCATAAAGTAGCAAATAATATCCACCCTAACATTTCAGTGGATCTACGGTGGACAAAATCTGAAATTGAATTCTTAGATACCTTGGTTAAAATTGATCAAGGATCTATTAAAACAGATCTTTACTGGAAGCCTACTGACATGCATCAGTAGCTACATGTGTTATCTGCACATCCTATCCATACATAAGACCCATTCCTAAAAGAACAGGTCTAAGGATAAAAATAATCTGCTGTGATGAAATTTATTTAGTCATTTATCAGATGCTTTTATCCAAAGCGACTTAGAGACTAGGGGGTGAACTATGCATCACAAGGACTTTGCATTTCTTGATGAAGTAACAATTCCAGTGAAATAATTGATTGAGAAAATGTTTTTAAGTGCGGATAATCTAGAGTTCAAGCTTGATACAGGAGCAGCAGTTACCGCAGTCCCAGCGGGAAAGTTTCAACATGATCGAGATGACAAGCTGATGCAACCCAGCAAAGTGCTATATGGGCCTGTAAACAACGTCTTGGACGTTCTAGGGTGCTTTAGCAGCACATTAGCTATTAAAGGGAACAACAGTCCAAGAGGTCTACGTGGTTTCCGGATTGTCAAAAGTACTGTTTGGACCGCCTGCAGTAGAAGCACTACACCTTGTACACAGGCTTCATGAAGTGAAGGAGCTTCTGTGAATTTCCTGGCCAACTACACATCAGTGTTCAGCGGACTGAGGAAACTTGAAGAGCCCTACAAAATTGAGCTTGAGCAAGGAGCAACCCCTTATGCTCTCTCAACATCTCGCCGTTTTCAAATCCCATTGAGCAAAGTCAGAGATGAACCTGAGTGGATGGAAAGTATGGGAATCATTTTAATAAATTAAAAACAGCTATGGCCCAAAGATATATTTAATCACATTAGTAATAATAACATTTGCCTATCAGAATAAGATTTTAGTGTTGCACTGGGAATAACATTTTTACAAATGCATTGTTTTACAAATATGTACTAGGCTTGGAGCAAATGTAACAGGGTATTTTTAGAAACATTTGTTGTTCACCAAAATGTAATATAAAAAAAATATCCACATCAAAACAGCACATAGAAATAGTGTGGAAACTTTGAAATGTGATACTTTGTACTGTGATATTTTGTAACAATTGCTGTAATAAAAATAATAAAGTATCCATGTTTTTAAAAATTGTTAAAAATGTAATAACCTAGAATAACAACATGTATTATATATTAGAAGTCTATGTATGTGTTGTGACAGTGTGGTCGAGGGAGCACGATGAACCAGCCTGGAGTCAGGAATTGGTTTCTTTTATTATTTCCCACACAGGGAATGGTATCAGTAGCAAAACAAACAAATAAATGAAACACTGGAAATTAAACTAAAACCTGGCTTGTGTTCACGCGCTGGCTGCACAGGCTTCTTCTTGTCCCTAACTATCGTCAGGACGGGTAAGCCGTTTCCCTGACAATAAACATGCTGATATAGAATGGTTCTGTTCCACACAGAAACACACTCAGACAGGTACCAGGTGGCAGTCACGTTAGCCCCGGCAGCTGGTACTTCATAGAGGTAGCGATGATGTCCCACAGTAATCACAGAAGATGGTACTGGCACTGCTCTACTCACAATCAACAGTGATAGTATCAAATCTGCTTTTGTAAGTTAACATTTACTATAAAGGCTTCGGCAATGTTGAAAACATGCATCAGCCTACGCCCATACGCCTTCACTGAATCAAACACAATGAACCCTTTTTATACAGGTGTCTAGTGAGATAACAAGGACCCATTAGCACCTACTTAATCACACGTAAAATTTCCCCCCACACACAAAACTGGTAAAAGGTGACCTCTGGTGGTGAAACGTCATATTACAGTGTCAAAGTGAATAAGGCTCTTTTCATCCTATGGATAATGCACTGGTTTTCCAGCACTTCGACACCGTGTATAATGTAGCTAAAGTGATCCTACTTGGGAATGCTTGTAATAATAGTAGATAGGCCTACTTTTTCGTATACAAAAACTAACAGTTGTATCACAAATAAATATATAAATAGCAAACCAAAAACTGCCTTCAATATATACAGAGAGGACTACAATCTAAATGGAGGGATCTACGTTCCATTGCATATAAATATCATGTTTTAAAATCAGCCTTCCAGTGAAAAAAGAATGGATATTAAGACACACAAAAAATAAGTTTTAAGTGGGCAGTAAGAGCTGACAAAGCCAAAAGAAACAGGATAGTGCGCACGACTTACTATCTCGTCACCACGAGATATTATAGTAAGTCGTATGCATGAGATTGCAGCCTCCCATTTAATTTTTACACTATGTACCTTTAGGGGTTCTGTACATTACTATGCCACACATACATCAATTTTTCCATATATCCTCCTGATAATCAATTCCTTAGATTAAGACGTATCTGTGATTCTGAGGATGATTTTTTATTACAAGCTAATGAATTGAAAAACAGATTTTTGACGAAAGGATATAAACATTCTTGGGTCGACAAAGCTTTATCTAAATGATGTCTCTTAATACAGACCAGTTACTTACACATCAATTTAAGATATATAGTTAAAACAGTATCCTCCACGGTTTCCATTTAAAAGACAAAGACATTTAAGAAATGTATTTGTTAAAGCAGACACGTTTATTCCACCGTCTCACTTTTTAACAGAGATACCACAAGGTAACTTTAATTGTCACAATTGCGCTTGTTGCAATGTAATGATAAAAAGCGATCCAGTTACCCATCCTAAAACTATTAAGCAGTTTAAAGTAAGAGGTAGGATTACTTGTGTTACCAAGTTTGTAGTCTATTTGTTGAAATGCCCTTGTGGTCTGTGCTATGTGGGTAAGACCATTAGGGAATTGAAAACGCGTATAAGTGAACATAAAAGCGCTATTAGGAATAATGACATACGATCACCTGTAGCGAGACATTTTAATGAACAACAACATAGCGTTTGTACCCTCAGATTTATGGGGATTGAAGTGGTTAATACCCCACATCGAGGTGGAGATTGTAATAAACTGCTACTACAAAGGGACGCCTCTTGGATACATACTTTGCAAACTGAATCTCCTGGTGGCATGAACGAGGAGCTGTTGTTTACACCTTTTTTATAATCTTATCTATTGTTGTTGCATCTAGTGGTCCGTTATGATTTTGTGTGCTAGTTTGTAATTTTACAATAGACTAGACCTGGATATACATATTTCTGTGTTGGTCTGTATGTTTTAATAATAAAATATTTTTGTTTTGTATTTACATCGTTTGAGTTGGGCACTAAAAGTATTGATTGTTATTGCTTCATTGAAAGATAATTAGATAATTAATGCTTTAGACATATGAATGTCTCACCTGTATGTGCTGGATTTAAATTATGATACAGCACTGAAGAAGGCCAGTGTCCGCAACGCGTCTGCATGAATTAGCTTCATTGTTTTTTCATAAAGATGTTGTAAAAATAAATATATAAGCTTAATAGAAGATACCTGGTGAGTGCTTGACTTTTTACGACATTCTGCATAGTTACTTGAGTCTATAGCACACCGGCAATACAAGAACATTGCTCTTTTAGCATGCTCCTATATCTTCAATTTTCCACATATTCAACATAAGAAATAAAATAGTAAATGAACCAATAGTTCAACACTTTACAAAAAATAAAAATGAATGACTTACAATTTGTAGTTTTAGAAGAAATACAATTAGATGATGTACAACAAAAAAGAATAAAGGAAAATACATTGATAAATAGATCAATACCACAATGCCTGAAAGTTTAAATGGAAAGGAATAGTAGATCGTTACATCATTAACTATGTAATAAATGGCATCACAAACATAGTCATGAATATGAATAGAAATAAGTGAGTGTGGTTGCCATGGCATCAAAAGTCTGCAAGTACCTCCACTGTTTGTTTTCAAAAATTCCCTTGACAGAGGTACTGTATGTTAAACACACCGGAACATTGGGAAGTTGGCTCTTTTGAAGAAAAACGTTGATATATTATTATTATTATTATTATTATTATTATTATTATTATTATTACTAAGAATAATAATAATAATAATAATAATAATAATAATAATAATAATAATAATAATAAAACCCATTGGGACTGATCATCAAATATTTTTCCAACAACAACCTTTAAGTACAGAGAATGCAAAACCAGCAAACAGCTCTCTATCCCAGGAGAATCAGGATCCAACAGGACCTCTTGTTCTCTCTTGCTTTCCATGCTCTTTAAGCCTGATATCTGTTATTAGCTGTTGTGTCTTTGCTACTTGTGATCTTTCACTGTATTTTCTTATGATTCTCTATGACATACGCATCCACAAAGTGTTAGCATTTTCACATCCTAGCCTTGTATTTAATGTATTTTGCATTGTTTTTCACTGTATTTAATGTATGTTGCATTGTTTTTCACTGTATTTAATGTATTTTCCATTGTTCTTCACTGTATTTAATGTATTTTGCATTGTTTTTCACTGTATTTAATGTATTTTGCATTGTTTTTCACTGTATTTAATGTATTTTGCATTGTTTTTCACTGCATTTAATGTATTACACATTTGTTTTTACTGTATCTTGCAAAGCGCTTTGTGATGGTGGTCCACTATGAAAGGCACTAAATAAAATAAATCATTGCTTGATTAATTGATTGATTGATAAACAAAACACACTATTTTAATAATCAGCTGCAACATTTCAGCTTTTGTCTTCTTCAGACAGCATGGTAGAAATAGCCAGGTAGACTGATGCTGTTTAAGTCTGAAAGTTTGAAGGCTGCACAGTGACTTACAGATGAATGTTCTAAGAACACTGTGACACAGACAGTTCTGAGGGGGAGTTCCAATCCTAAAAGGAAGCATTGTCTATGGGGAAATAAAGTCTTAAGTCTGTGAATCCAGAAGTTCATGTTAGGATTAACATCTATACAGATAGATAGAATAATAATGGAAAAGACAGATTCAAGCAGACTTTTCTCATTCCTTTTGAACAATCACTGTTTCTTTCACTTGATGAAACACTGACATCTGGTGTTAGTTTGAGGTACTACACTAAGTAGACGCTTGATCACTGTTACTGATGATGCAAACATTTCTCCTTTTAAATGTGTAATAAATTTGAAGATGTGATATACTGTTTATTAGATTAATAGATCAATTTTATATCATAGATATTCTAATACATAATATAAGATCGATTATCGTTTTTACCTTGATTAACACAGCAATAACAAATCTATTTAAATTTATAAGTGATATTTTATTTTTGATTCTGATAGACATGTGGCTCTTATAAAAGTCTGTGCTCAGTATTATAGATACTTCACCTGGTTGTCTGTTTAATGCATTTATAACTGTGAAAAAAGTGCTTCCTACCTTCTCTTCTAAACTACTTCCATTGATGCCCTATTGTTATGTTAACCTACAAGTGTGGTTCGGGGGGTGGAGCTAAGCCCACCTACATCCTATCATCTTCTTTCATCAATTAAATCTACCTTATTTAGTCATCAGTCACCCCTATGTAGCTGTCTTGTGTTTTTTCGTTTCCTCCTCCTCTAGAATCTCCTCTGGGGGGTTAGTGATTCCACTTTCTCTAACCCTTTGTTTACTCTATAAGCTCTGCGCTGTATAATAAAGATGCCGGCGTCTAAAACTTCAACTTCATCTTGCTCCGCCATTTAAAATGACAGCCTTGCAAGTCATGTATCAAATGAAAGGGGAAGCTTGGTGCTTTCTAATGACGTATCACATGCTTTCCTCCGTCTATCTGTTGTCGCGTAATCAAGCGTGAAAGTTGAACTCACAGAGAGGAGATAGAGAGAGATAGAAACAGAGTGAATGCAACGACGAAAATACAAAATATATAATTCTGAAACAAAAACATACTACAAATACAAATGGAATTTTCCAAAGGGACTAGACCACCAGCAGTGTGGAGTAGTGGTTAGGGCTCTGGACTCTTGACCGGAGGATCGTGGGTTCAATCCCTGGTGGGAACAGTGCTGCTGTACCCTTGAGCAAGGTACTTTACCTAGGTTACGCCAGTAAAAACCCAACTGTATAAATGGGTAATTGTTTAAAAAAAAAAAAAAAAAAATGTAATTGTATGTAAAAATAATATGATATTTTGTAACAATTTCAAGTCGCCTTGGATAAGGGCGTCAGCTAAGAAATAAATAAATAATAAAAAGATTGACTGCTTCGAGGGTTTTAGTAGAGATAGAGATGGAGTGAAACTGAAAGTGATAGAGGCTCCGGTATAGAGAGCTGCGATTTTGCTGAGGAAAACACATATGGGGAAGGATTGGATCCTTTGCAGGACATGCAAGTATAACATTCCTTCAAATTATACTTATTTAGATAATATAGTTTATAAAGTATAGTATATTAGGTTTTTTTTCCTCATCAAATAATCACTGTATTCTGTAATCTGATCTTGGTGCAGACTTGGGCACCTGCACATTTACTGATATGATCAGAACCATTTGTTTACAAACCAGACTATGTGAATTTGAGTGAGTCTGTGTCTATGTAAATACCTGTAATAGCTATAAAGGTGTCTTCTAAATAAATAACATCTAAATAATAATAATACATGTATTTATCAAGTTATCATTATTATTATTTGTTTATATATTTATTCATTTATTTTAGGTTGAAGAAATTCCAAGCACTTCAGCAACAACTAAAAGAATATAGAAAACAGATTTATTTTACTTGTTTCTTTGTTCAATTTGCTCAATTTCTTTTACCAGATGTACCTTAGATATTGAAGTTTTATTGTAAATAGTTATATTTGAGCTGGCATTTCTAACCCCATTTTTTTTTCTTCTAAAAAGCGTTTATTACTGATGTTACTGGTGTATTTTCTTGAATCCCCAGTTTGTCCCCTTTCATTTGATATAAGGCACTTGCATGTGACCCCTATAGTTATGAGGATATACGTAAAAACCTATGAAAAAAAGACGAAAATGGCTTGGAGTTTATAGGGTTAAGCTATGCTTCATTTACCTCATAGAGGAGGGTTCTCCATGAGTCAGAGGGGACCCCCGGCCAAACCCCTCCTTCAGCATGCATGATCCCTTGTCATCTTCACTTTCAGGTTCTGATGCCTCTATTTATGTGAGGGTCCCCAAGCGGTGGAACCGCTCTTCGTTTGTCGGGTCTCCTGAAAGACGGTGACCCCTCTCCTGTTTGTCGGGTCTCCTCAATGACGGAACCCCCCTTCTATATGCTGGGCCTTGAAGAGGCGGAGCCCCTCTCTCTACTTGTTTTATATGTTACTAGCTCCATGTCTTTAAACACTATATCATGTGGCCTTGCTCCACCCCATGAACTGCACTTGGGGTTAGTCTGAAGTAGTACCTGTTAACTTGAACCCATTTAGCCTTTTTATAAACTTGGGGTTAATTGTGGAGAATTAAAATAGGCACACGGGTGAGGTAAAATATATTAAGTGTTTCAGACTGCCCCAATAATAAAGCAGGATCGTGTTTAGATCAAAACCAGTTTTAACTGGCAATAAATGTATGTACTTCCAGTTTCGTTACTGCATCTGATTGTGACAGGGTGGCACAAGGGATAAGGCCCAGAGACAGACTGCAGTTCAAACAAAATAATTCTATTAAATAAAAGACACAAAATAAACAGGCACGAGGGCCAAACACAAGGTTTTTAAAACACAAACAATAAACACAAAGTAAAACTTACAAAAAATAAATCTTCCAGGCTGAGCTTTGCCTTCACTGGATTGCAAAATTCAAAAACCAACACACAAAGGGGGGGGGGGGGGGATGGGGAAACCTGCTTGCTTCGTCAGCTACCTCTCTACTGAGGTGCTGAGGCCTCCTTTTATGTCAGGTGGCTGGGTGCTAATTTATTGTTAAATGATTCCCACCTGACACAATAAACCTGGGCAGGGAGGAGAATTTAACCCCATCCCTGCCAATATTTACAAGGGCAGAGCCCTACTCTGCCACACTGATATAAACTGTTTTCTTTGCATACTGTGCCAGTGTTTATGAACACCTGCAGAGGGCAGGGTGTGGAGAGTTTGAATTCTATAGCAGGGAGTGTATCAGGTGTTCACTTCATTTCTTGAAGATTAACAATAAACAAAATAAGAAAAGCAGTCAGTTCTGTTATGTAAAGAAAAATCAATTCAGCACGGAGAATCCGCTATGAATGAATGGCAATGAATGAATGATGATGATTGCAACTGCAGATGATTTATGAACTGTGAAGGAGGCTCAGAGTGAAGGAGGGTATCCGACAGCTACTTTCGTGAGGCCCGCTGGAAATACATGAACAGTTACATGCATCCCACTGCCGCTGATAGAAAGTGGCTATGAGACACCTCCCCCAAAAAGACCAAACCATGAATGAATAATAATAAATAATTAACACGCTCCACAGTGACGCCCTGCCATCTTTCCCCCAAATATTGAATTTAATGGAAATCACAGCTGAGACAAGGGGGAAACCTTAGGAAATCCGTGGCTGAGGGCAGCCCTTCCTCCAGGCTCTAAGCGGTCAACTCCCGTTTCGGCCTCCCAGCGCTTGACTGAGCAGCCGAAACAAAAAGAAGCGACACACTGAGTTTTTATGCGCTTGCTGATGATGTATTGGTTAGGGGCGGATTCTCCTTTGCAGAAAGCAACCAAGTTTACAATTCATGTTATCCAGGTTCAATTATTACGTCACGTTACACGTACTTCTTTTTTTATTCTCCAACACTCATAAACTCAGTGCAGTACAGAGCGAAGATAAAACAGACAGACAATGATTTCCAGGTGCAAGGGTGTTTATTGATTTAATTAACAATGTCCAGAGCCTTCTGGCAAACACCTGTAAGTAATAATGTAGGAGTGATACAGCGGCGGGTAATTCCCCGGGTTTGACCCGTAACCAAAAGTCCAGTTTTACACACCAACACTAAACACGAAACACAAACACAGTTCTTAGTGATAGTGAATACGTGCAAGTGGTGTAATACAGTTCTCCGTGAAATGCAGGGGTGAAAGTGATGTCTGGGTTTATGCTGGCTTTCGCTACAGCTCCGGATCGTGCAACTGATAGTCTATTAAAAAACAGATGACAGTTAACAAAACACTAACAAACACCAGACAAAACTCACAGTTCACGAAACAGCACACAGACTGCTTGTAGGTCTTCAACACTAACCATTTACCAAGGAACAGATCATGTATGCTAAGTCCCCTATTTATATCCTCGCTCATGACCCCTAGGTTAACGAGCACATCCTCTCCTCCAATCCTCAGATGCCACACCATTTACCGTCTGGGTCATTGAGTTTGAATACCGTAGCTGCGCCCCTTTCCTAAAAGACCAACTTCCACCTCCCCTACAGAATAAATTGTCGTGCCATTTAGTTAAGAGTACTCTGTTCCTGTTACACATTGCCCTCACAGGTCGAGAGGGAGATCTAACACCAAGCACCATTCGATCTCTGTCACAGGGACATAAAGGTGTTTTAAACTCAGTAAGTGGTTAGTTTGTATTGTTGATCATTAGATTGTTAAACAGGTATAAATGTTGTGTGTTTTGATTAATGGTAAACATTCAGCAGTATATTTAAATGATCTACACTCCAGCCTTGGCAGCATACTCAGTAAGAATAATTATTTAAAAACATAAAACTAATTCAAATAATTTGAACAAATGCATGTTTAGTTCACTGTACATTTCAACATGGTCACGTGTTCGTGATGAATCTGATTACAAGAAGTCACATGGTTTTCAGGAAGAATGTATCAGGTTTGTTTTTTTGGGGATTTTCCATTGCTCTCCCTTGCATTTAAAGTGCCTTGGCTAGCCTGCACATATTTGTTTAGGAATGCAAATGGAGGTTTTCTTTTGTGCATTTTGTTTAATGTGGCCTTGTTTGTTCTGTATTGTTTTGAATGATCAGAGCAGCTCGGTTTGCTGAAGGCTGAGACAGTTCACCTCAGAGTTTATTAAAACTATACCGATGCACAATGAAAACTCAACAGTCTAAGTTTTACATCAATAGCTCATTGGGCACTGTGACAGAAACAGAATGATTCTTGGTGGTAAATCTCCCTCCCGACCTGTGAGGGCACTAAGTAAAGGGAACAGAGTACCCTGGACTGGATGGCCTGACAATTTATTCCCTGGGTTAAAGGGAAGTCGGTCATCTAGAAAGGGGGCGGAGCTCCGGTACACTAAATCATCGACCCGGAAGGGAAACGATGTGGCAGCCGTGGATTGGAGGAGCAGTTGCAATCATTAACCATGGGGGTCATGAGTGACTGTACAAATAGGGGACGGAGCAACGTGATCTGCTCCTTTGCTGATGGTTAACGAAAGACCGGAAGGACCCGTATTTGAATCTGTATCGTAAGTGGTTTTTTTTTGTTTGTCTCTAATCTTTGTTATTGTTATTAGTAGACGGCTAACACATTCCGGAGCTGTTGCCAGAGGCCAACACTAACCTGGAACAACACTGCACTTGGAGGCAGATATATTGTATTTACACCACGATCACTACTGCACTTACTGTGGACTGGTGACCGTGTATGTGTATTGTGCGTGTGTTTGTTACTGTGTACATTGTTCGGGACTGCCCCTTGGATTCAATATACAGAGCAGTACACATCGTTGTGTATTGCCTGTATTTAATTATTATTTCTGTTGGTTAGTTTCGACCATTGGATTAAAAATAAAAGACCATCATTTCATCAGATAGTGTTGTTTGTCTTTGTCTGGAGGACTGCATCACCTCTACACCTGCGCACTGCAACCCACTTTGCTACAGCACATACATAATGTTATTTGCATTTTAAATAGTGAGCAGATAGATTTGTTGATTGTTTGAGTAGTATTGTTCCTTGGGATAACAAAATACTGAGCTCATGTCATGTGATTTCATAAAACTGCCAGGTACTCAGTGTTTGGTATTTGAGTTGAGTTAAAATTGCCTAAATGAGTTGATTAAGAATCTGTATTAATAGCCATTCGAAAAGATATAATTTTAATTAACGCAAGAACAGTGAAAGATATGACCATGCCGCACTTGAGTAATGGAGATCGTCTGGTTGCTATCGGCATGATTGAAGACGGCCTGTCTGTGAGAGAAGTTGCCCGGAGAATGAGATGTTCTGCTTCAACAATCAGCAGACTAGTCCAGAGAAACCAGGAAACCGGCTCTGTGAGCGACAGGCCACGTCCTGGTAGGCAGAGGGTCACCACACCAGCACAGTGCCATTATGCTGACTGTTACGTTGTTCAAGCCAACCGGTGGGGCGGTGGAAGTGTCATGATGTGGGGAGGAATCTCCTTTAAAACAAGAACGCTTTTGGTGCAGATTGAGGGAAACCTTACTGCCCAGAGATACATTGACAAAGTCCTTGAGGTAATAGTTTTTCTGTTCCTGTAAGCCAATCCGGAACTGTTGATTTTCCAGCAGGACAATGCAAGACCACACAGTGCTAGGATTACAATTGCATGACTTCAAGAAAACAATGTTGAGGTCTTGCCATGGCCAGCTTTTTCTCCTGACATCTGTGGGACCAAATCGCCAGTGCCATCCACAGGAGACAACCATGACCAGCCAACCTTCACCAGCTGGCTGCAGCTGCACAGGAAGAGTGGCGGAACATCCCACAGCATTCTATCCAGAGGCTGATCAGGTCTATGCGTCAACGCTGTCAGGATTGTGTTAATGCTCAGGGAGGTCATACCCGATACTAACTTTGTAACGTTTTCATTTTTACAGTGTGTTACGTTTCATACTGAAAACGTATCATGACTTATTGATCTGTATTTTTGTTCACATTTTCTGTGATTTTCTTTGATATCTCTGTTTAAAATATTTGATTAAATCCATTAGACTTGAGTGTTGCGTTTCTTTTGTGCATCAGTATATATTGAGGTCCAAGCCTCCTTTTCTAAGAGTGTACACGTTGGGATCCCAAGAAAAGTTCCGGGACAAGGAGAGGCTGTTCAGCCCATCAAGTCTCGTCCCTTCCTAGCACACCCCTACTAAGAGGATCCGATCTAACTGCAGACAATCTAAATGTGTTTTGGATGCTCTCAGTATTTTAGATACTTCACCTGGTTGGCTGTTTCATGCATTTATAACTGTGTAAAAAGTGCTTCCTACCTTCTGTTCTAAACCTGCTTTTACTCAGCTTCCGCTGATGCCCTCTTGTTCTGCACTTGTGTTAAATCTGAAGTGGTGACTGTTAACCTGAGACCATTTAGACTTTTATAAACTCGGGGTTAATTGTGTATAATCAAAATGTGCACAATGATGAGGACTAAAATATACTCTGTTTCAGACTGCCCCATCAATAAAGCAGGATAGTGTTTAGATCTAAACCGGTTTTGACTGGCAAGAAATGTATGTGCTTCCAGTTTCGTTTCTGCATCTGATATAACAGTTTGTTTTGCATACTGTGTCAGTGTTTATGAAGACCTGCAGAGGACAAGGTGTGGAGAGATTGAATTCGATAGCAGGGACTGTATCAGGTATACACTTCATTTCTTAAAGACTAACAATAAAGACAAAACAAGAAAAGCAGTCAGTTCTGTTATGGACAGAAAAAGCAATTCATGTTATCCAGGTTCAATTATTATGTCATATTACACAAACTTCTTTTTTTATTCTCTAACACGCATAAACTCAGTGGAGACATGTTAGGAGGGACATAAAGGTGTTTTAAACTCAGTAAGTGGTTTGCATTGTTGATCATTACATTGTTAAACGTGTATAAATGTTGTGTGTTTTGATTACTGGTAAACATTCAACAGAATATATTTAAATGCTCTATACTCCAGTCATCCTTTAACCTTGGCAGCATACTCTGTAAAAATTATTACACTATGTAACACAATTTTTGTTCCTTGGTAGTAAGTGTTATTTCCTAATTGCTTATGCCTCAAAAGTATAGAAAATGGCTATTATTCCCCACAAACTTTGCTTTTGTGACCAGGAGTGATATTTTGAAATTTACCTATTTCCAGTGAGAAAACTGGTGAATTTGTGTCTTTTCATTCACATAAAGTCAGAAAAAAACAACATATGAATCCAAATTAACATGTATTTATACTAAAGTAATACAAAAATGACTACAAAAGATTTAGAAGTGAGTAGTTTTTCGAGATTTACAATTATACTGTAAATCACTTTCACGAATCAGCCCCCAAATGTAGTCTCCCATCATGTTCTCGTTATACTGTCCTTCATTGACAGCTCATCCAGGAGCCTCAAAGCCGTGCTGCTCCATAATGGTAACAAGTACCCGTCTCTTCCCCTGGGTCACTCGGTGCACCTCAAAAAGGATTACAACAGCCTCAAGACCTTGCTGGACGCCTTGAAGTATGATGAGTACGGCTGGGACCCCCGGAAGGTGCTGATGCCACCACTGCATATCAAATTGGGCCTTATGAAACAATTTGTCAGAGCTCTAGATAAGGAGTCGGCAGCCTTCAAGTACCTTCAAGACTTCTTCCCTAAACTGTCTGAGGCAAAGGTCAAAGCCGGTGTCTTCGTCGGACCACAGATAAAGAAGATCCTGGAGTGCAATGAATTCCCCAAGAAGCTCACTAGTAAGGAGAAAGCGGCTTGGAACAGCTTTGTCGCAGTGGTTCGGGGCTTCCTGGGCAATCACAAGGCCGAAAACTATGTGGAGCTGGTTGAGACTCTGGTGAAGAACTACGGCACAATGGGCTGTAGGATGTCCCTCAAAGTCCATATCCTTGATGCTCATCTTGATAAATTCAAGGAGAACATGGGAGCGTACTCGGAGGAGCAAGGCGAGTGCTTCCACCAGGATATACTGGACTTTGAACGCCGCTACTAAGGACAGTATAACGAGAACATGATGGGAGACTACATTTGGGGGCTGATTCGTGAAAGTGATTTACAGTATAATCGTGAATCTCGAAAAACTACTCACTTCTAAATCTATTGTAGTCATTTTTGTATTACTTTAGTATAAATACATGTTAATTTGGATTCATATGTTGTTTTTTTCTGACTTTATGTGAACGAAAAGACACAAATTCGCCCGTTTTCTCATTGGAAATAGGTAAATTTCAAAATATCACTGTCCTGGTCACAAAAGCAAAGTTTGTGGGGAATAATAGCCATTTTCTATACTTTTGAGGCATAAGCAATTAGGAAATAACACTTACTACCCAGGAACCAAAAAAAAAAAAAACATTGTTACATGGTGTTATTTAAAAACATAAAACTAATTAAAATAAATTTGAACAAATGCATGTTTAGTTCACTGTACATTTCAACATGGTCACGTGTTCGTGATGAATCTGATTACAAGAAGTCACATGGTTTTCAGGAAGAATGTATCAGGTTTGTTTTGTTGGGGATTTTCCATTGCTCTCCCTTGCATTTAAAGTGCCTTGGCTAGCCTGCACATGCTTGTTTAGGAATGCAAATGGAGATTTTCTTTTGTGCATTTTGTTTAATGTGGCCTTGTTTGTTCTGTATTGTTTTGAATGATCAGAGCAGCTCGGTTTGCTGAAGGCTGAGACAGTTCACCTCAGAGTTTATTAAAACTATACTGATGCACAATGAAAACTCAGCAGTCTAAGTTTTACATCAAAAGCTCATTGGGCACTGTGACAGAAACAGAATGATTCTTGGTGGTAAATCTCCCTCCCGACCTGTGAGGGCACTAAGTAAAGGGAACAGAGTACCCTGGACTGGATGGCCTGACAATTCATTCCCTGGGTTAAAAGGAAGTCGGTCATCTAGAAAGGGGGCGGAGCTCCGGTACACAAAATCATCGACCCGGTCATGAGTAAGGCCCTGAGAAAATTGCAGATTTTTTTTACAAAATTCACAGCAGTTTTGTGGATAAAGTATCATTTTTCACGAAATATGCACAGAACAATTTAATAAATTGTACGCACAAAGTATATTTGATTAAACCGCAAAAATGAATGATATCTAATGATTCTTATGAACTGTAGATGGTGCTAATCCCCACTTCTAAGTATGTACTGTAAAGTGGCCAATGTTATTTTCACTCCATTTCCCAGTTACAAAAAAAAAAATGTGTTGATTGAGATCTAGAAATAAGCTTTATATGAAAACTTGAACATTTTATAAATATAACTAACATTCTTCAGAAAATAAACATATATACAGTCCAGGAAATATCCTTTTTTAAAAAATAAATATTTGTTAATTAAAGCTGAGCATCGTCAGATGGTTATATATATATATATATATATATATATATATATATATATATATATAACTAGAAAAAATGTGTACATTTTTCAAAAGAATAAAAGCATAAAAAATCACGTTGTTGAGCTAATTTCACGATTTCCGCGAGGTCCACAAAATCGTGATTTTCTCAGGGCCCTAGTCATGAGTGACGGTACACATAGGGGACAGAGCAACGTGATCTGTTCCTTTGTTGATGCTTAACAAAGAAACAGGAACAATAAACACAAAATAAGGAAAGCACCCAGTTCTGTTATGTACAGAAAAAGCAATTCCTGTCATCCAGGTTCAATTATTATGTCACGTTACACGTACTTCTCATAAACTCAGTGGAGACATTTTAGGAGGGACATAAAGGTGTTTTAAACTCTTAAGTGGTTAGTTTGTGTACTGGTCTACAGATATTAACATATCCAGATTACTGTTATGCAATCAAGAAAAATCACACAGACTCTTGTTTAGTGTTTAACGAATCAGAATATATATTTAATGCTTTGATTTACTGTATGCTTAATAATGGATCAGGTGGCTACAAGCCACATCAGATCCTAGCTCAGGGACAATCTGGATAACCAAGATTTCCATTACACGAGAGTAGATGTTAAAACTTCATGCTGATTTGAACTCGGCTCTCGCCAAGATAAGCACCAACTAAGACATAGCTTTACAGTAAACTAATGTGATCCATATCTGTCTCCATCCATTTACGTTTCCTTCCATATGATGATGTAGATATCCTTCTGTCTGGTGTTAATGGCTGGTGTAATGCTGGCTCCAGGGATCAGCTTATTTTGCCTCCCTGGCGCATCAGCACACACAACGGCTGCGATGCTGGCTCCGGGGATCAACCACAGTGCAGCCTCCCCAGCGCATCAGCATGACAACCGTCTGGATTGAGCTAAGTAGGGTACATCTCTGGGGTCTTCAAGTGGGCACCTTCCATCCTCAGTGTTTCGTCGACTAGCCCACGACACCTCAAGAGGGCTCGACGGTGATTCTGGCATCCCAGCATCACCCCCCTCCGTCCCCCACTCAACTCAGCCCAGCTTACTTACCTGTACATCAGCGTTTCTTTCTTTCTATTGTGCTTGAGATCCCCAGCCAGAGTCTTTCCGTCTCAACCACAGCCAGTTGCTGCTCCTCTCTGCTGCTTCAGATAAGTTCTTCACTGTGCGACGCAACTCTTGGCCACTGAATCCGACGTCTCTGAGAAACCAGGTTGTAGAGTGTGTCACAAATCCTCGTCAACCCACTTCCACTGGGTAAACCCGGACTCTCCATCCTCGCTGTTCCGCTTCAGTGGCTAGTTGAGCATACCGCAGTTTCTTCCTCTCATACGCCTCATCTACAGCATCCTCCCATGGCACTGTTAACTCTACCAGGTGAACAAGGCGTGCTGATCCAGACCACAAGTCAATATCTGGTCGAAGGTTAGTGGTGGCAATCTCAGGTGGAAAAATAAGCCATTGACCAACATCTGCCAGCATTTTCCAGTCTCTAGCAGCTTCCAGTTGTCCTGGGCGAGGATTGGTTTTAACACCTGTTCTTGGTGGTTGCTCTCCTGGGTGGAGGAATATTGTCTTTTGTAAGTAATGTTTTGATGGAACAGGTGGCAACTTATTTGTCATGTTATGCTTGTCTTCCAATGCTAAGGCCAAACATCACAGCACCTGGTCATGGCGCCAAGTAAACCGTCCTTGGCTAAGAGCCACCTTACATCCTGTCAAAATGTGCCTTAATGTTGCAGGTGATGAACACAAAGGACATGAGGGATCCACTCCTACCCAGAGGTTTAGATTCTGTGGTGATGGGAGAACATCATATGTTGACCTGATGAGGAAACTGATCCTGCTCTGTTCCATTGACCATAGGTCTTGCCAGCCAATCTTGCGTTGTTCCACACTCTCCCATCTCATCCATTCTCCATGCTTGGCCTGGGAAATGGCCTTTATACACCTCATCCTCTCCTCCTGCTTTTGCACCTCGTTGACTACCAGCTTCCTCCTTTGAGCTGGGGCTGCCTTGTGCCATGTAGGAGGAGCTGAACTGAGACCAAGACCCCCTCTTCCATGCTGAACTTGCCCCATGATATCACCAATTCGAAGGGCAGCCTTTGCATCTTCCATGGCTTTCTTTGCCGCCCACTTTCTTCCAGTTTTCAACACAGGTGCTACCTCCCTTACGCATTTGTCGCGTGACTCTACTAATGTCATTTCCAGTCTGACCTTGGCGCACTTAAACTCCTCGGTTAGAGTGGAGACCTTTACCATAAAGTCCCACTCTGCTGACGCAGCGTGGAACTCCCAACCATTTCCTGATGTATGAACTGATTAAAGCTTCCAGCTTCTCTACTGTTGTCAAAGACACCTCATACACAGTCAGTGGCCACAGCAACCTCGGCAGTAGACCAAACTGAAAGCACCAGAGTTTTAGTTTGCCTGGTAGAGCTCTGCTGTCTATGCTCTTCAACCCTTCCACTGCTTGTTGTCTAACTTCTCCCACATGAACTTTGTCCTTTAGATCCCCGTCGTACCATCTCCCAAGACTCTTCACTGGCTTCTCAGACACTGTTGGTATTGACTCACCATTAATGAAGAATGTTTTATCTACTACTTTGCCTTTAATTATAGAGATGCTCCTTGATTTAGTGGGCTTGAATTGCATTTGTGCCCATTCAATGTTATTGGTTAATTTGCCCAATAACCGATTAGTGCAGGCTACTGTTGTAGTCATGGTTGTCATGTCATCCATGTATGCTCGAATTGGTGGTAGTCACATTCCAGAAGCCAAGCGCTCTCCTCCTACTACCCATTTTGATGCCCTAATGATTACTTCCATTGCCATGGTAAAAGCTAGTGGAGAAATGGTGCATCCTGCCATTATTCATCCTGCCAATAACTGTCCAAACTATCAGCATCAATCTTATACAGCAAAAATGGCTAATTAATGGCAGAAATTGGTAAACAGTTTATTTATTTTTCTTGCAAACGTAGATTCAATTATCAGTGAACATTAAAAAATGTAGCTATATTCTTAAACATGCTCTGATGTTTCAGTGGTTTTAACAGTGACTGTCAGGAGGTGTGTATCTCAATTTGTACTGTATTTGTCATTTATATTTATAAAGAAGGTACAGTTAAAACAGATTAACCTGTTTGGAGATTTCAGAGAAGTATGTTGTGAACTTCCTGATAATGTACAGTAAAACCTGTCTAATTCAGCTCCACTACAAACCAGCATTCTGTACAATTCAGCACAATGGCCTATATTTGAAAAGTGTGCCATCATTCTGTTTTGTGTTTATATGAGAAAGTTGTGTAGAGCAGCTAATGTTACTTTGAAACAAGCAAAGGGAAGGGCTCTAAAATGTATCCCTTTGTGGTGGGGTGCCCCGCTCCTGGGTGTATTTTGTATTATATGTTGTATGTGGCGTGTTATGTTACTTTACCTAGATTGCTCCAGTAAAAACCCAACTGTATGAATGGGTAATTGTATGTAAAAATAATGTGTAAAGAATAATGTAAATGTATGTAAAAATAATGTGATCTCTTGTAACAATTGTAAGTCGCTCTGGATAAGGGCGTCTGCTAAGAAATAAATAATAATAGTAAATGAATCATGGTTGGAGCAGCAGTTTTTAAGTATTCTGTAAATATTTCGTCTAATAGTTAAAAAGTGCAATCCTTATGGGGCTGTCAGTTTTCAAAAGATAATCGGCACGGACATGTTATATAAACCAAGGGAAGACCTTGTGTGTGTGCTAGTTGTGTTGTATTGGATGGCTAGCTTGCTATTGGCTGCTGAGCAGTGACGGTGCTGCTCTGATCGGTGGATTAATGTCGACCTGAATACTATAGGTGTTACGCACCAGCAGAGGTGAACATTGCACGCTTTTCACAGTAACCGACACCGTACCACTGACGCTGGCATGCGTACTGACCCGACTGGCAAGCAGAGAGACATCCTCCTGCTATGCAGGGGGTATAGAACTTATAAGATAAATCATAAAACAGACAAACGTTTTGACAGGTGCTTTGTGTGAATGTATTCTGATATACAAAAGAGTCAATCAAACGTTTTGTTTTTATATTTTCTTAAGGTACCTAATATTGCTTTATATATATATATATATATATATATATATATATATATATATATATATATATATATATATATATATATATATATAAATAACCTAAATTCACCTTTAGTTATCAAGTTTGGTAGCAATGCATAAATACAATTATGGATAGTGAAACATGTGGAACTCTCTGAATCAATATCTGACCCCACTGTAAAACATACAGTATAAAACAACTGTATGCACAGATATATAGCTGCGGTACATCAAAGTAATTATAATGCAACTTGAATGATAGCTTTTGAAATAAACAATTACACATCGTGTTGCTTTTACATCTTTTTATTTTTCACTGTACAAGGAAGTAGAAAAAGTATCAAAACGAAAGTGATAGTAAAAAGTTAATTCCTGGTTTTACACATAATTAATAAATACGCATTTAAAAGCAGAAAATGCCGATTCGGGAGAATGTACGGTACAGTTCTATATATGAAGTCAACGTAAAGCAGTTTAAAGCAACGGCGGGAGCAGAACTGTGTTATTTTACTCTACAATATAGTTAATTGAGTCTGTAAACAGAAGTCCTGCATCATCACTATAGAATGAAATAATTCTAGAACGTGCATCGTTCAGTCTAGAAATCAAAGTACAAACTTGATAGAGGTCTTTAGAAATCATTATTGCATTGATTTTAAAAAACGTTATTTTAAATATTTTGAGCCATAAAGTGAATTATCCTGACTAAAGACAGATATGTTTGTAAAAATCGTGCGAGTTTTGTATTGTAGGGAGGTCCAAAGTCCAAACGAGAGCCCCGATGACGTCACGTGTCTGTATAAGACAATGGGTGCAGAATCTGACCAATTCCAACAGTGTATACCTGCAAGACGGAGGATACACGCCTCACACCCCAAGCCTCACACCCCCAGCCTGACACCCTTATAACTCCGCCTCTACAGTGACGCAATTTCCAAGTCCTCACATTGATGCGCTGATCCCACCCACGTGAAGTCGTTTTTTTTGTTTACGGAATCTACTTTTCTCTGTATTGTCAATGTCGTAACATGTAAGATGCCCATTTTATTTATGTTTTTCAAATAATGAATACATCGACATTGCGTTCTAAATAAAACATTTAATCATCATTACATTTATAAAGGCAGTATTAATTAATGCGCTTACGTTTCCATATAATATATACAAAAGCAGTAATCGTTAACTATTTGCTATTTCTATGTAATGTATGTAAAAAAAAGACAATGTGCAAGCATTGTTGGGAATGGTCTTGATGTCAGCGTATTTTAAAAATATTGCTTGATACTCTCTGATTAATATACTGCCCTCCGCTTCTTTGGAAACTGTTCAATTATCCGTTTGTTTCTATTGCAACAATACTGGATTTTGTTACAAGGTACGATGGTATCTGTGAAAGTACAATTGTATTGTATAATATATGGATCCTACACCATCAATGTACAATTCCCTGTGTTTTAATGCAGTACAACCATAATAATAATAGTATAGCTACACTATAGAACCGTGGTACATTTTTATAGGGGTATAGCTTCACACAATCTACATTTACTTAATCGTATTAAAGTAAGAATGATGTGTGTCATTCTCCTCTTATTTACAATGTAAAATTGACATGCTTACATGTCTGTATAGGTTAGCAATAAAATATAGGAAGCTGAAGTTCAGGTCGTCACTCATATTATTTGCATCCCAGTTTTTGTTCTGTCCTTTAAGCTCATATGCCAATTGATTTATCAAAGTTGAATGATGATCTCTTTGTTTAAGTCCCTTTGGTCATATCATGTTGACCTGCTTTTTGTCTGTGAGTATCCCATAAGGATCATCCCTTCTACAAGTGCATGTAACCTGGCCCAACATGGATTTGTGTGGCACATATGCCAATGGAGTTTGTATGTCATTGCTAAATATCCCTGTGCCATGTATTTACATATCCTAAATGAAATACAGACTGAAATTAGAATTTCAATGTAGATGTAAAATAAAAATACAGGCCTGCGTAAACCATTGTGCAATCACTTTATATATATATATAATTTTTTTTTCTATAACTGTTTGCAGTCTGTGTGGAGTTTGCATGTTCTCCCCGTGTTCGCGTGGGTTTTCTCCGGGTACTCCGGTTTCCTTCCACAGTCCAAAGACATGCTGTCCAGGTTGATTGGTCACTCTAAATTGCCCTCTGTGTGTGTGTGTGTGTGGTGCCCTGTGATGGACCAGCGTCCCGTCCAGGGTGTAGTCTCGCCTTGCGCCCTGTGTATGCCGGGTTAGGCTCTGGCTCACTGCGTCCCTGTAAAGGAGTAAGCGGTTAATGATAATGGATGGATGGATGGGTGTTAATTTGAAGCATGCACAAAGTGAATTAGATATAGGGTATATTCACCCCTGGACATGTTCACATAGATATACCAGCATGGTGGCTAAAAGTGGAATTGAAAGAATTACAAACCAACCCTCACCCCAAACCCTAAATAACAAGCTGTGATGCAAATAAAATCCAACTACAGCCTCGTATTAAAGATTATAATCATTGAACACATCTGTGACATTTGTTGGTATAGAAATGAATTAGTAGAAAGGGAGTGGATTTTATCTGTTCCTATTAAAATTAGAAGATTTCTTCAATTACATACACAACATACACATAAGATAGCAGTGTGGAGTAGTGGTTAGGGCTCAGGACTCTTGACCGGAGGGTCGTGGGTTCACTCCCAGGTGGGGGGCACTGCTGCTGTACCCTTGAGCAAGGTACTTTACATAGATTGCTCCTGTATAAATGGGTAATTGTGTGTAAGATAATGTGATATCTTGTAACAATTGTAATAAGAAAAGCAGTCAGTTCTGTTATGTACAGAAATTCAATTCATGTTATCCAGGTTCAATTATTATGTCATATTACACAAACTTCTTTTTTTATTCTCTAACATGCATAAACTCAGTGGAGACATGTTAGGAGGGACATAAAGGTGTTTTAAACTCAGTAAGTGGTTAGTTTGCATTGTTGATCATTAGATTGTTAAACAGGTATAAATGTTGTGTATTTTGATTAATGGTAAACATTCAACGGAATATATTTAAATGCTATATACTCCAGTCATCCTTTAACCTTGGCAGCATACTCTGTAAGAATGATTATTTAAAAACATGAAACTAATTAAAATACATTTGAACAAATGCATGTTTAGTTCACTGTACATTTAAACATGGTCACATGTTCGTGATGAATCTGATTACAAGAAGTCACATGTTTTTCAGGAAGAATGTATCAGGTTTGTTTTGTTGGGGATTTTCCATTGCTCTCCCTTGCATTTAAAGTGCCTTGGCTAGCCTGCACATATTTGTTTAGGAATGCAAATGGAGATTTTCTTTTGTGCATTATGTTTAATGTGGCCTTGTTTGTTCTGTATTGTTTTGAATGATCAGAGCAGCTCGGTTTGCTGAAGGCTGAAACAGTTCATTAAAACTATACTGATGCACAATGAAAACTCAGCAGTCTAAGTTTTACATCAATAGCTCAAAGTAAAGGGAACAGAGTACCCTGGACTGGATAGCCTGACAATTCATTCCCTGGGTTAAAAGGAAGTCGGTCATCTAGAAAGGGGGCGGAGCTCCGGTACACTAAACCATCGACCCGGAAGGGAAACGATGTGGCAGCCGCAGATTGGAGGAGCAGTTGCAATTGTTAACCATGGGGTCATGATTAAGGCCCAGAGAAAATCGCAGATTTTTTGTACAAAATTCACAGCAGTTTTGTGGGCAAAGTATCATTTTTCACGAAATATGCACAGAACAATTTAATAAATTGTACGTACAAAGTATATTTGATTAAACTGCAAAAATGAATGATATCTAATGATTCTTACCTTGAATTTCTTATGAACTGTAGATGGTGCTAATCCCCACTTCTAAGTATGTACTGTACAGTGGCCAATGTTATTTTCACTCCATTTCCCAGTTACAAAAAAAAAAAAATGTGTTGATTGAGAACTAGAATTAAGCTTTATATAAAAACTTGAACATTTTATAAATAAAACTAACATTCTTCAGAAAATAAACATATATACAGTCCAGGAAATATCCTTTTTTAAAAAATATATATTTGCTAATTAAAGCTGAGCATCGTCAGATGGTTATATATATATATATATATATATATATATATATATATATATATATATATATATATTTATTTAATATAAATAGAAAAAAATATCTGTACATTTTCAAAAGAATAAAAGCATAAAAAATCATGGTGTTGAGCTAATTTCACGATTTCCGCGTAGTCTGCAAAATCGTGATTTTCTCGGGGCCCTAGTCATGAGTGACGGTACACATAGGGGACAGAGCAACGTGATCTGTTCCTTTGTTGATGGTTAACAAAGAAACAGGAACAATAAACACAAAATAAGGAAAGCACCCAGTTCTGTTATATACAGAAAAAGCAATTCCTGTCATCCAGGTTCAATTATTATTATATAAGTGGTTAGTTTGTGTACTGGTCTAGAGATATTAACATATCCAGATAACTGTTATGCAATCAAGAAAAATCACACAGACTCTTGTTTAGTGTTTAACGAATCAGAATATATATATTTAATGCTTTGATTTTTTGTATGCTTAATAATGGATCAGGTGGCTACAAGCCACATCAGATCATAGCTCAGGGACATTCTGGGTAACCAGTAACTGTCCAAACTATCAGCATCAATCTTATGTAGCAAAAATGGTTACAAATAGATTTCTGAGTTTATAGCACTTGCAGCTAAATCCTAAAAAGCGGCAAATATGCCAGTTCTATAAAACTAAATATAAAATAAATCCTATTCCTAATACAAATACAGTTGTTGATTCTATAGAGATTGAAATTGGTAAACAGTTTCTTTATTTTTCTTGCAAACATAGATTCAATTATCAGTGAACATTAAAAAATGTAGCTATATTCTTAAACATGTTCTGATGTCTCAGTGGTTTTAACAGTGACTTTCAGGAGGTGTGTATCTCAATTTGTACTGTATTTGTCATTTATATTCATAAAGAAGGTACATTAAAAACAGATTAACCTGTTTGGAGATTTCAGAGAAGTATGTTGTGAACTTCCTGAAAATGTTTAATTCAGCTCCACTACAAACCAGCGTTCTGTACAATTCGGCACAATGGCCTATATTTGAAAAGTGTGCCATCATTCTGTTTTGTGTTTATATGAGAAAGTTGTGTAGAGCAACTAATGTTACTTTGAAACAAGCGAAGGGAAGGGCTCTAAAATGTATCCCTTTGTGGTGGGGTGCCCCGCTCCTGGGTGTATTTTGTATTATATGTTATATGTGGTGTGTTATGTTACTGGTACACAGAGTGTGGGTTATGTAGCAAAGGGGATGTCAAGTCCTGAAACTCTTAACCTGTCTGTTCTACCTAGGTTTTATAAAGAGATGCTAATTGCATGCAGGTTGTTTGGGGTTCAGCGAGATTATTTTTATTATTTATTTCTTAGCAGACGCCCTTATCCAGGGTGACTTACAATTGTTACAAGACATCACATTATTTTTACATACATTTACATTATTTTTACACATTATTTTTACATACAATTACCCATTCATACAGTTGGGTTTTTACTGTAGCAATCTAGGTAAAGTACCTTGCTCAAGGGTACAGCAGCAGTGTCTCCCACCTGGGATTGAACCCACAACCCTCCGGTAAAGAGTCCAGAGCCCTAACCACTACTCCACACTGCTGCCCTATATCAGCAAAATGGAACTGTATTGGTTATTGGAGGAACAATTGGTATAGACTAACCTGTCCAATTTCAGAATCTGATAGTTTTAAAAAAATGTTAATGTCTAGGGAAGTCCTTAAGATGGCCCATCTGTTACATTTGGACTGGCGAGTTTGGAAACGCACTGAGTTCCTGTCGGATCAGTTGGGGGGGGGGGGGAGGTCCATGAGATGTATCGGTGTGTTTTTAATGCAGCTGCATGCTGCCCTGTCAGGAGAGGGTCTGGCTGTACTGAAATCATTATTTACAGGTCAAAGCCCCCAGGGTTTAAGTTACAGTCTAGACCAGCTGTAGAGCACAGTCACGACAGCAAGGCTTATATAGGCTGAAACACATGTGCAATTAATTAGCTAATCAATTGCTTATCAGCCTAAACTACAAATTATCCAAGCCCAATAATGATCACTTAATGCAAGGCAAGCAGATCCTTCTTTTGCCAGCACTACAAATATATAGTCCAATACTTACAACAGAACAATTGTCTAGGCCCTACCAGATTAGACGGTCTATTTGTCTACATTTCACAGGCATAGTAATTAAAAAGTCTCAAATTTCATGGCATCAGCTATTTAAATGATTAATTTCACACTGGTGTAACAGAGGATGAACATGTATCTTTTAGAAATTGAAATATATAAACACTTAAAGCCTAGATGTTTTCCATATCAATTAAAAAAAACATGCGACTACAGAATAACGTAATAAATACAGTTAAAGAGACATTAGATGTAAACCGTTTTAAAAATCTAAAACAGATTATTGCTCAATTGTTGCGTTCATAATTTATTCGATATCTTTAATACAGGTTATAATAACCTAAAATTGAAAATTCCCAAAATTCCAGACCTGTTCAAAATGTCCAAGATGCATGGAGTTTCCACCCCTTTGCAACCCTAATCTGTGTGTAGCTGAAGTGTGTGTGTGTGTGTGTCTAGTTGAAGTCTCTATCTGTGTTGATGAAGTGTGTGTCAGTGTGTAGCTGAAGTTTGAGTGTAGTTGAAGTCTCTATCTGTGTTGATGAAGTGTGTGTCCGTGTGTAGCTGAATTGTGTGTCTGTGTAGCTGAAATGTGTGTGTGTGTGTCAGTGTGTAGTTGAAGTGTGTGTCAGTGTGTATCTGAAGTTTGTGTTAGTTGAAGTCTCTACCTGTGTTCATGAAGTGTGTGTCCGTGTGTAGGTGTGTAGCTGAAGTGTGTGTGTGTAGCTGAAGTATGTGTCAGTGTGTAGTTGAAGTGTGTGTCAGTGTGTAGCTGAAGTTTGTGTTAGCTGAAGTCTGTATTTGTGTTCATGAAGTGTGTGTCTGTGTGTAGCTGAATTGTGTGTGTCTGTGTGTAGCTGAATTGTGTGTGTGTAGCTGAAGTGTGTGTCAGTGTGTAGCTGAAATGTGTGTGTGTGTCAGTGTGTAGTTCAAGTGTGTGTGTGTCGTTGAAGTCTCTATCTGTGTTGATGAAGTGTGTGTGTGTGTGTGTGTAGTTGAAGTGTGTGTCAGTGTGTAGTTGAAGTGTGTGTCAGTGTGTAGCTAAAGTGTGTGTCAGTGTGTAGCTGAAGTGTGTGTCAGTGTGTAGTTGAAGTGTGTGTGTGTGTCAGTGTGTTGTTGAAGTGTGTGTGTGTAGTTGAAGTGTGTGTCAGTGTGTAGCTGAAGTGTGTGTCAGTGTGTAGCTGAAGTGTGTGTCAGTGTGTAGTTGAAGTGTGTCAGTGTGTAGTTGAAGTGTGTGTGTGTGTGTGTGTGTGTAGCTGAAGTGTGCATAACAGAAAGTACTGTTTTTCATATTTTGTGTGTGTTGTAAATCTTTAAGAAATGACTCCCTGCTGAAGAAGTTAACTCTCCACACCTTGTCTTCTGATGTTTACATCAGATGGAGAAATGGAACTGGAAGCACAAACAAACAATACGTTTGTTGCAGGGTACAATAAAGATGATAGGATTCATAGCTAAAGTCTAAGCGGTCTATAAAGTTAACACGTCATACTTCAAATTCACTGCAGAGAGTAGAAGGAAATGGAATCTGAGTCACACATATTCGGATAGACCAAGACCGGATATGTTGAGACCAAGACCAAGACAAAGACCGGATATGTTAAGACCAAGACCAAGACCAAGACCAAGACCGGATATGTTAAGACCAAGACCAAGACAAAGACCGGATATGTCGAGACCAAGACCAAGACCGGATATGTTAAGACCAAGACCAAGACCAAGACCGGATATGTTGAGACCAAGACCAAGACCAAGACCGGATATGTTGAGACCATGACCAAGAACAAGACCAAGAACAAGACCTGATATGTTGAGACGAAGACCAAGAACAAGACCGGATATGTTAAGACCATGACCAAGAACAAGACCAAGAACAAGACCTGATATGTTGAGACGAAGACCAAGAACAAGACCGGATATGTTAAGACCATGACCAAGAACAAGACCAAGAACAAGACCTGATATGTTGAGACGAAGACCAAGAACAAGACCGGATATGTTGAGACCAAGACCAAGACCGGATATGTTGAGACCAAGACCGGATATGTTGAGACCAAGACCAAGACCGGATATGTTGAGACCGAGACCAAGAACAAGACCGGATATGTTGAGACATATCACAATATGTGACACATTGATACCATTCCCTGTGTGGGAAATAATAAAAGAAACCACAGTTTTGCAACTGCAATTCCTGACTCCAGCCTGGTTCATCGTGCTCCCTCCAACACACTGTCACAACACATATACAGTACATAGACTTCTGATACATAATACACGTCGTTATTGTAGGCTATTACATTTAACAATTTTTAAAAACATTAAAACTTTAATTTTTATTCTAGCAGACACCCTTATCCAGGGCGACTTACAAAATATCACAGTACGAAGTATCACATTTCAAAAAGTTTCCAAACTATTTCTGTGTGCTGTCTTGATGGAGATACGTTTTAAAATTACATTTTGGTGAATAACAAATGTTTCAAAACAAGTGAACTTTCTTTGCCTTATTGTAAGTGTGTTTCTACTTTGATTTCCATATAATATAGCAGAGTAATATGTTTGTTCAGTTTAACATCTTAGTAATGTGATTTAATAAAAAAATGTAATTTAACTAACTGTTACTACTTGTTCTTAATTATTAATACTCATTAACACTCATTTTTTTATTTGTCATTGCCGCAGAATTTGACAAGTTCGTTGTAGAAAACGCACTTTTCTCTTTGCAGATTTTAGGAAATTCTACTGCAGATTTCCGTGGGAACTAGTTAAAGTCTAATCGCTTACAAATCAAACTGCAAAGTACTACTATGAAGGCTTTTTCTATGACCAACCATGTAGAAAAAATGTAAAAGTAAAACATGAATAAAAGGAGAATAAGAGCTAAGTTACAAAATAGATTTTAACACACAGTAGCAGTAGCCCCAATCAGATGAAAATCACATGCAGCATTACAGAGGTCTGTTTTGTCCCCATTCTTTGAATGATTAAAACAATATAGTCTATTTATTTTTAAATATATTTTTTAAATATATATTTATATTTTTTATTTATGTATTTGACAGGAACAACGTACATTTTTTAACATTTATGACATGTTATAAGATGTATTGCACCCAGATTTAGCTATGAGCTCTATTTTCATTGGCAGTCCCTGGAGAAACACAAAAACTGAAAAAAATACAAACTAACATTTACTTACAGAAGGGAATAAAATAGAAGAAAAATAAAAGATACAGAGAGAAATGGTAGATGAAAAGACACAGCCAACAATGAAGAATGATAAACATTTAAAAAACACAACTAGCTAACTAGTAAAATACCATAACACTTAACAACACAAACACATCCCAGAACAGCCCCCAAACAGACAGTGTCCTTTCCCGATGTCCTTACAGGATTGCCGCACGCTGCCACTCACACCGGCAAGGAAGATGAATCCGTAGCAATCCTTAAATTGGAGGCAGCAGAAACAGGTTTAGACACAGGTTAGATCAGTTCCCTAGACCCTTCATCTATACTCTAATAATGTACTGTATTTTACAAATGGTATTGTAAGCACCACACAAATATAAGGGCTTCAAGTTGCATGATCTCCCTGCCTGTGCTTTTGCTCTGCATTTTGTCATGTATGTGTTTTTAAACTACTATTTTAAAAGGTATTGGGGTTTTAGAGCAGTGCTGGAGACAGGCTGTATTGGTTTTATTTATTTTTTTTTTTTTTTTCGCGCGCCCTGTCTCAGTGCAGGGATTGAGCCGCACTGCCCTTTAGTTTTAAATTGTAATTCTGTGTTTAGTTATTGTTTTAATTAACGGGCAGTGCAAACTGCTTGCCGGGAATGTGTATTCTAGATCTGTCCTGTTTGTTAAGTATAGTTTACCACCTGTATTTAATAAAACAGTGTTCATTGCCTGACATAGTAGTGTTGTCTAGCTTATATTTTCCTTCTGGTATTTTGCCTGGCTGATCCCACCCTGATCAGAAATAACGAGTGCTCTCCCGTGTGCTACATATGTTCAATCTGCCACATAAATTAAAGTGATTTTTTAAAAAAAAATATAATAATTGATGCAGCATAATGCAATTACAAATTCATTCAAAGGAGGTTAAGTGACTTGCTCAGGGTCACACAATGAGTCAGTGGCTGAGGTGGGATTTGAACTGAGGACCTCCTAGTTACAAGCCCTTTTCTTTAACCACTGGACCACACGGCCTCATTTACCCAGGTATTTCCATTTTTTGTCCACTACTTGTAACATATATATGTTTGGATAAAAGTGCCTGGGGTCTGCAAAAATCTGCAAAAAAATACGTCTCGAGAAAAAGAAGATCAAGGAGATTGACATTTTTACCTTCCTTTGGCGACTCATTTCTCTTACTGTATGACATGTATTTACTTTTTTTTTCTACATTTCACGTAAGAGTGTTGGGAACTACAAATGAAATGTGGAATGGTGTTTTTGGCTGGTTTGCTTTTGCTGCACCAATACCCTGAAAACACGTAAACTATCTGTGCTGTATAGAGAGTCACTGGCAGTTCTCGCACTTCGCTGTAACTTGGTGTGAGGAACTACCATTCCTCTCAATCGATACGGTGTATACCCACTAATATTATATATATTCGTCTCCATCACTCTCAGAGTACCAAGTTTCTGTAACACCTATCACATCATAGTTATTTGTTAGTTCAGTAGCTTCAAGTTCTAACATTTTGTTTCTGAGACTTCTAGCTTTTAGATAAATACATTTAATGGCTGTCTTACCTGAGTTGTTGCCCTTGTTTTGATGTAGTCTCCCTTCTGTTTTTTTGCTTATTTCTCCCCCCTTCCTCAAGGATGATGCAAAACTTTTGGCCATATATGTGTATGTTTTCCATTTCTAATAGCTCCTGATTAGAAAATCTGCTTCACCTGCTGCTGTGAAGCTATAGATGAATGCATGAGAAACTAAGAGAACCCCCTGAATGTGTGTGCACTGGATTCTTCTATAGATGAATGCATGAGAAACTAGGAGGACCCCCAGTATGTGTGTGTGCACTGGATTCTTCTATAGATGAATGCATGAGAAACTAGGAGGACCCCCAGTATGTGTGTGTGCACTGGATTCTTCTATAGATGAATGCATGAGAAACTAGGAGGACCTCCTGTATGTGTGTGTGCACTGGATTCTTATATAGATGAATGCATGAGAAACTAGGAGGACCCCCTGTATGTGTGTGTGCACTGGATTCTTTTGAAAGCTTGATTTACAGACATACAAAGGGGCTTGCTGGTCCAGTGGTTAAAGAAAGGGGCTTGTTACCAGGAGGTTCAAATCCCGGCTCAGCCACTGACTCCCTGTGTGTGACCCTGAGCAAGTCACTTAACCTCCTTGTGCTCCATCCTTCGGATGAGACGTAAAACAAACAAGGTCCTATTGTAATTGTTGTTGGTGCATAGTTCACCCCCATGTCTCTGTAAGTCGCTTTGGATAAAAGTGTCTGCTTAGTGACTAAATAATAATAATAATAATAATAATAATAATAATAATAATAATAATAATAATAATAATAATAATAATATACAACAACACAAATCTTGCTTGAAGTTGAACTCCACTTTATTTTGAAATATATTTCAAGGAATTTGAAAGCATGAGCATAACGTTATAGAAGCAGGAAGCACAGAAGCAAGGTTTATCGAACGATTCATTTTACACAGAAAAAAAAAATACATATTCAGCACATCATCAAGTTGGTTAACATGAATCCCACACCTTATTTAATTAGCAAAACATTAACAGAAAAGATATCTTGGTGTCCAGCATGCAAAATCACTACCAGAATTAGGCTACAGCTTTAAGTAAAATGATTCTCTGCTGTGTTAAAGTGTTAATGACATTCAGAGTATAAAATATATGATGCATTAAAAGAATAGCTTTCATTATTGCCAACAGATCCTACAAAGCACACTCAGTGTTGCACAGTATAATTATGCTGACATGTTTTGTAAAAGCTTTATATGGTCATAGTATACATTAAAAAACATACAGTTTATATTATTTGTGTGCTACAAATTGCCAATAGAAGTAATTTTTGCTTTTTTTGTTCCAATCACCAATTAATCAGACAACTAAAGATTCTTTATTATTATTATTATTATTATTATTATTATTAATAATAATAATAATAATAATAATAATAGAAACATAATTTTTATATCCAGGAGAATATATATATATATATATATATATATATATATATATATATATATATAAATCCCATGGAACATACAGGGTTGTTTTGAATTTCCTTTCACATGGTACTCAGTTCAAAACAGAGTCTAATGCTGGGGGGCAAACTCCAGTTCACAAGGGCCACAGGGTCTTCTGGTTTTCGTTCCAATTTAATCTCTCAATTAAGTTAATTGATCTATTCTTTTGTAGAATTGGACAGGTGTCATATATTTCAAGGTCTTTTATAGTTGATGACTTAAGAAATGCGCTTGATTCAGGATTCATGGTACACGGCCTGTGAAACATTTGGAGGCCTGGAGAGAGAAGTGTTAAATGTGTCCAATGAATCAAATAATTAGATTGATTAAGTAATTGAGAGCTCGGGTGGAATGAAAGTCAGAAGACCCTGCGTCCCTCCAGGAGCTGAATTTGACCCCCCTGCTCTAATCACTTGCTTTGTCAGTCCTGAAACTTGTTCTTTGATTCAGTTGCTGTTCCAGCATGACATTCAGGAGGATTTTGACACTTTTTAGCTTTTATTTACTTCATGTTAAACAACTCATTTATACTCTTCAGTGCTTGTTCCTTTGTTATCTTTCTCCATTCTGCTGGGATGTCAGCAGGATTTGCCTCATACTCCACTGCAAATTCTTCATTAAATGTAGTCAGCACGTACTTCCAGTAGTCAGAGGCTTCAATACTGGGATCCGGGGCAATGTTCCAGTCAGGGTAGAATTTCCGATAGTCTTTATAGGGATGGTACTCCCACTCTGTGTCACTATTCCTGAATCTCCTTTCACTGAATACATCAGACGTGCACACACTCTCGGTTAGTTTCTCGTTGGTTACATATCTGTACATACCCAGCCCTTGTGGTCGATGCACTGATGCGTGGTGTTCTTTGTGGTTCTTGCCTCCTGCCTCACAGGGGACCTTGCAGAACGGACACAGCTTTCCACAACCAAACACCTTTCTGAACAGCTCGTGCTGCGGCTTGAATGGCAGGTTGATAAGTTTCTTCTGTATATAACACCTTTGAGAAAATTCGGCACTTAGAGATGTCTTCATTTGTTCAAGGTAATATTGAAGATGCCCAACGAACTCCTTCATGCTGGCTTTGTCTTGGATAAGTTTTAATCCAAGATCATCTGTGGAAATCACAATATCGCTACTCAGAATACTGCAGACATTTTCAACAAACCCCGATATGGTTTTGCTATCGCGTGTCGAGGTTCCCTCGTTTTCTGCCCTTTTAACTGCTGCTTGTATTTTCTCAGTTATGGCTTCGAGACGTTTCAGTTCTAAACCTGAAAGGGCGTTGAATTTAAAAAACTCAAGAATACAATCAAATATCCACTTCTTGACAAAATCACTGTAGTTTCTAATGTATGACACATAGTTTTTGCATTTGTTGTCTTTCAGTAACTGCTTCAGAATTGAATGCTGGAAATATGACCTGGTGCTGTATTTCACAGAGTCTGCACCAGTCAGCATTGCATCTACAATATCTATCCCAAGGGCTTTGTTGACATATTCCCTCACTGCAGGCTTGAGACAGCGCTCAGTGAATTCTTCAGCCTTCTTTCGGCTTTGATGTTTCTCATGCTAAAGATCTATGAAATCAGAACAGTACTGCGGCCTGGATTTTTCCAGATGTTTCAGGGGGCTGTTGAACTTAATAAAATCTTCGTGCATCTGTTGAAATTCCCTGGCCGCAAACCCACAGACGTGCAGCTTCAGATCAACTTCAAACGGTGTGTTCAGATTCTTAATTTCCTTCAGCTTGCCGTCTATCATTTCCAACAGCTCTCTGGTGTAGGTCTCATGGTAGTCAGTTGTAGTGTGTTTTCTGTCAGATACAAACTGGCTGCTCTCTGTTATTACACATTGTGCTATATCAGTTGCTTCCTCCTTTTTGAACTTTTGCGCAGTTATGCCCATAGGATCAGTTATGTGTTTCTTTAACCAGCTACGTTCAAAGTATTTGTCGTTGACTGTAAACGAGGTCACTCCATATTTAGTCAAATCGCTGGCCTGATTTATCACCATCTTAACTCCACCTCCATGTCTATCTAATTGCTTTCTCAATTGATTAAAAACATCTAAAACAATGTTTCGCTTCTCTAAACCTTTAAGGTCCAGACTCCTCGCTGTCTCATCCCACATCTTTTCAAATTCCTTTTTCAGCTGGTCCTCAGATAAATCCTCATTTCTTTCCCTGCAGTCTCCAAGCAGTTTCAACACTTTTTCTTCTAATATTGCTTTATGCTTTTCATTGACATCGTGGACCTTTTTCATTCCCTTTTGAAAATCAATAGCTGCTGTCAACTTGTTTGTCACAGAGTTTTTAATTTCAATCCTAAGAGTTTTGATGCTCATCTCAAAGGTTGCTCTGTAGCTTTCTACAAGGTTAACACGTCCATCCTTACTTTCATAGTATTTAGTCAATTTATCCAGAGTTGTATTTTCTTGTGATTCCAGCTCATCTTGTAATCTGTTGAGAAACTCATCAAGGTTTGAGGACTGGTTTTTGGTATTTGAAATTTTTGTCTTAGCTTTCTCCAGCCAGTTGTACATGTTCTTTTGGAAGTCCCATTCCCATTTACCATATTCAACACACAGATTATTGTAAGCCTCAGCCACTAGACTATTTCTGAAGCTGAAGATGAAGTTCTCATATTTAACAGCTTTCCACAAACTCCCCACCCACTCCAGGAACTCTGTAACTGGTGCAGGAGGTTTTTGCTTGTTGGCGTTTTTCAAAACCTCAATCAAGCTCTTCTTGAGCTCATACACAGTCTCACTGTAGCCGGTGTTCACTGGAGCCATTGGAGGGTTACCATGCCACAGGCCTGGGATGTACCAGTTATTTTTCTCTGGATCATACTCCATAATATCAGTGAATTTTCTGTCAATATCCTGCTTCTCCATTCTGGAAGCTGCCTGTGTCATCTCATTCAGTTGTTCTAGAAGCATTTTCCTGTCCCGCATGTTTTTGTCATGAGCAGACACGTCCCCCACATTCTGGTGCACAAACTGACATTTTGGTTTCTTTCCCACTTTGTCCATTCTAAGAAAGGCGTGCACCACGATCTGTAGGATATCCTTCATCTCTGTGGAGTTCTCCATTGCAATGTTTATTATGGTGATGTCACTCAATCCAATGACCAGTGTTGCAAGCTCATTGTCATGTTCATAGCTGTCTTCTAGTTGTGCCAGTTCTGGAGATTTGAGACCTTCAGTGTCAATTACCAAGATAAAATCACAGTTCAGCTCTTCTTTAAGATCCTCTTTGACTCTTATTAACAGCATAAAGGCTCCTCTTGTGCATCTGCCACTGCTAACTGCAAACTGAACCCCAAACATTGTGTTGAGGAGGGTAGACTTCCCAGTGCTTTGAACTCCCAACACCGTTACAACCAGCAGCCTGCTATTGTGTTGTTTTTTCCTATGGAGCTCATTCAGAACATCAGACACCCACCTCAGAGGGATATTTGATGCTTCTCCATCCACCAGCTCAAGAGGGAAGCCATCCAACAGCAGATCTGCCCCCAAACTTGGAAGATCTTGAAATTGCCGACGAAATGCTTTATTTGGAGGAAGAGAGCATTCTGCTTCATAAAGCTGCCCCATCTCACGCATGAAATGTTCCATTCCTAAAGAGCTGTTTGATATTTGTCTATCCAGGGCTGCAATTATCTCTTTGTTCTCCGACAACTTGCAACACTTTTCTTTGTATTTATCACGAAGACCGGAAAGTTTCTTTCGTGCCGTAACATCCAAGTTTATCCTCATCCACTTTAGAAAATAGGATCGTTCTACTTTGCTTTCAGTGGATATGGCAGCGATGAAACACTGCATTGCTTCAGACAAATCATAACTACTTTGTTGTTGTCTCAGTTTCTGTTTTTCACTTTGCAGACTGGCTTTATATTCTTCAATAGGCTGGTCTCCTGCCTTCTGTAGTCTGCACTCCTCCTTTTCTATTTTAGCCAGCTCCTTCCAAAGCTTCCCTTGCAATGGCAACTGTTCCTCTTTATATAGCACCACATCGTCAATTCTAGATGTGATTTCTGCAGCACTTCTCTTAGCGTTCTGACATTCAGTGCAGTCTTCATCTACACGAATCCCCAATTCATGTGCTACAGTTGACATGCCTTCAATGGTCATTTTGTATTGACAGTTTTCCATGATGTCCTTCATAGTTAAGCTCAGTTTTGACACGAAGTCTGCATCATTGGTCTGCTGTTTCTTAAATAGGATCTGACTAACACTTAATTTTAATTTTGATGCCAAGTCTTTCAGAGAGTTTATGTTTTTCTCTGTCTTATTCGGAAAATTTGCAACCAAAAACAATTGGGCTTTAATATCTCCTGCAGAGGACAAGAGATTGCACTCGCTCTCCGCAATACTGTCAAAAAATATGAAGACTGCCGAGGATGTTTGACATAAAATGGAAAACTGTTTCTGAAAGGAAAGAAGATCTCCACGAAGGTTGGCAACAGCTACAGGTTCTGGAAAGATGTCCAAGTTTTTCTTTCCACAAGGAAGGTACCAGACTATTTCCACTAGACCGTTTGCAATTCTCCGTGGAACATTTCCACATTCCATATCACGATGGATAAAGACATCATGGTACTGCTGGGGGTTGCTGAGAACCTGATTCAGAATCTGAGACTTTGATAAACTGCATTCGCCCAGTCTGACAAAAGAGATCATTGGCATGGCAGTGCTGACTATACTGTCTTCTACAAACCCTTTTGAGTCGGCTAATGAACAGGGTCTAAACTTCTTCACAATGTCTCGCATGGCCCACAGCATTAATGCACACTGATTGGTGCTGCAGTCAGGGAGCAAGAGAGGTATAGCAAACTGGCACATCGACATTTTTGACATCATTTCCTGCTGCAGGAAGCTATCTGAGCACAGAAAGAGTGCTGCTAAGAGATCAAGTGGATTGATTATATTTGTGTCTTGACCATCATTACTACCAATAAGTTCAAGAACACTATCAAGGTCTTGCAATGCGGAGTCTGTATCTGCCTCAGCAGCACTGCACTTGGTACTCCGAGCTGTTACATTTACCATCATGAGTCTTTTAAAAAAGCACCAGGGAAGTTTTTTCAGTGACTGAATCGGTTCATCTGTAATACTCTCTGTACCGATCTCAAGGACAGTACTCAATGTAATCTTGCCTGGGAAGTAGTTCTTCAGTCCCAGCCTGCACAGCAAATCTTCTAGATGTGTTTCTGAAATGGAAGCAGTAACAGGTATGCATTTAGCTTAAGTACTTAAGATGGCTTCCCATGTACCCGCATGGACCTCTCAGAACTACATTTCCCATCATCCTCCTGCTCACATATGTAACTATGATCGATTCACCAGTGAGCAGGAGGAGAATGGGAAATGTAGTTCTGAGTGGTCCATGCGGGTACATGGGAAGCCATCTTGAGGCCGGGAATGCAATTAAAAAATTTTAAAAAAGTGGTCAAAATGTAAAAAAAAAAAATGAAAACAATACACACACCTTACGTAAACATTTGTAGCAACACATGAGAACATGTAACATAATAAAATAAAAAGATCCTCAAGTACCCTTTAAACTCAACTGCAAAGCAATAACCCCTCTAGCACTACTGTATGAGAGCTTATGTCTGTCCTTGAGAATCACAATCTTTAAAAAGAGATCAGAACAAATCCAGGTGTAATTGTCTCTGTTTCTGCTGATTAAATAGAGCCCACTGGGTTTACTGCAGCATGTAACCACTCTATACTGAGTCAGTATGTTGTAGGATATACTGATTTTACAATCCCTGTTGAAGTCTGTCAGTTCCACTGTTATATACAGTGCCGTGAAAAAGTATTTGCCCCATGTCTGATTTTCTGCATTTTTGCACATTTTTCACATTGTATTTGGTCAGATTTTTTGTGGGTTGTAGTATATAGAGAGAGTCTGAGAGAAAAAATGACACCAAAGTTTGGTGCTTCTTTCATTTGTTTGGTGTGCAAGGTAATCAAACATGAAATCTTCAGGTTTGAAAAAGTTATTACCCCCCCCCCCCAGTTAACTCAATAATTAGGGTCAGCTGTTTGAGTACTTTGATTAACAACCAGGCCTGATTTGGGCCAGCCCTGCCCAATATAAATCTGACTAACTTTAGCCCTTACCATCAGAGTGAAGTTGTCAGCACACAGATTCTAGAGGCACATCATGCCACGAACAAAAGAAATTCCTGAAGACCTCTGGAAAAAAGTTTTTAATGCCTATCAGTCTGGAAAAGGTTACAAAGCCATTTCTAAGGCTCTGGGGCACCACCGAACCACAATCAGAGCCATATTGTCCAAATGGAGAAAGTTTGGGACAGTAGTGAATCTTCCCAGGAGTGGCCGTCCTGCCAAAATCTCTCCAAGAGTAAGGCGTAAAATCGTCCAGGAAGTCACAAAGAACCCTAGAATAACATCCAGGGATTTGCAGGCCTCACTCGCCTCGGCTAAGGTCAGTGTTCATGACTCCACCATCAGAAAGACACTGGGCAAAAATGGGATTCATGGCAGAGTAGCAAGGCGGAAACCATTGCTCACTAAGAAGAACATGAATGCTCGTCTCAAGTTTGCCAAAAAGCACCTAGATGATCCACAAGAGTTCTATGGACAGATGAGTCAAAAATGGAACTCTTTGGCCGACATGGGCCCCGTTATGTCTGCCGAAAACCAAACACTGCATTCCACAGTAAGAACCTCATACCAATGGTCAAGCATGGTGGTGGTAGTGTCATGGTTTGGGGACGCTTTGCCATCATTGAAGGAACCACGAATTCTGCTCTGTATCAGAGAATTCTACAGGAGAATGTCAGGCCATCCGTCCCTGAGCTGAAGCTGAAGCGCAGCTGGGTCATGCAGCAAGACAATGATCCGAAACACACAAGCAAGTCTACATCCGAATGGTTGAAGAACAAGAAATTTTAAGTTTTGGAATGACCTACTCAAAGTCAAGACCTAAACCCCATTAAGATGTTGTGGCAGGACCTGAAACAAGCAGTTCATGCTCGAAAACCCACTAATGTCACTGATGCAGTTCTGCATGGAGGAGTGGGCCAAAATTCCACCATGGCGCTGTGAGAGTGTAATCAATAACCACAGGAAGTGTTTGGTTGCAGTTATTGCTGCTAAAGGTGGCATAACCAGTTTTTGAGTCTAAGGGGGCGATTATTTTTTCGCATGGGGGCATTGGGTGTTGCACAACTTTCTTTAATAAATAAATGAAATATGCATCAAATTTTTGTGTTACTTGTTCACTCACAGTCCCTTTTATCTAATATTAGGTTTTGGTTGAAGATCTGGAGGCTGTGTGGTCCAGTGGTTAAAGAAAATGGCTTGTAACCAGGAGTTCCCCGGCTCAAATCCCACCTCAGCCACTGACTCATTGTGTGACCCTGAGCAAGTCACTTAACCTCCTTGTGCTCCGTCTTTCGGGTGAGACGTAGCTGTAAGTGACTCTGCAGCTGATGCATAGTTCACACACCCTAGTCTCTGTAAGTAGCCTTCAATAAAGGTGTCTGCTAAATAATAATAATAATAATCTGATAACATTCAGTGTCAAAAATATGCAAAAATGCAGAAAATCAGACAAATACTTTTTCACGGCACTGTAATAGTGTTCAACTGTTGTATAAAATACAAGACATTGGTCTACTTGAGCTGGAATGAGACAATAAGGAAGTAGAGATAATCTATGAAGCTAATACCCCAAATTGTAGAGAACTTATCCTTACTTGTACAGACAGATGTTGAAACAGGCATGCTCTGGGTCCCATTCTCCAGCACTGTGGTGACTGTGAAGCTGTACTCTCTCCCAGGCCTCAGCTTAGAGATGAGAGTGGAATTGCAGGGTGTAGTGATGGAAAGAGTGTTGTCCTTGACAGAGCTTGAACAGGTGATTTTAAAACTGTGAGGGATCTCGTCTATACCAGTAGGACTGCACCAGCTCAGAGAGACAGAGTCGCTTCCTACTAAGTTTATCTTTATCTTTCCAGGAGGGAACGGTTCTGGAAGAGAAAAGAGAATTGATGTAATGACAAAGTAATGTAGAACCACAGAGTTACAATCACCAAACCTCCGAACTGACCGCTCTAGCGAACACCCCACTTTCAACCGGAAGAATGCAATCACTCAGCCATGCGTGCAATGCACCCTGATAGGTGCTCCTATAAGCAGTGTGCTGGTCATGGAGAAGGCAAAATTACTGAACCAACAAATGCATCCGGACAAAGGTGAGGCAGATCTCAAAGCAACATGGGCAATTTTACAAGGAATATTTTTGTTTTAAATAAAGCACAGTTTTTTTGTTTTCAAAGCCAAATTAGGCTGAATGACTGAGCAAGCTGCATGGGGCAGCAGTGTGGAGTAGTGGTTAGGGCTCTGGACTCTTGACCAGAGGGTTGTGGGTTCAATCCCTGGTGGGGACACTTCTGTTGTACCCTTGAGCAAGGTACTTTACCTAAATTGCTCCAGTAAAAACCCAACTGTATACATGGATAATTGTATGTAAAATAATGTGATATCTTGTAACAATTGTAAGTCGCCCTGGATAAGGGCGTCTGCTAAGAAATAAATAATAATAATAATAATAATAATAATGAGTACATTTAAAAAAAAAAAGTTCTCCTGGACGTTTAAATCTGTGTTTTTGCTACAGTTACGATTTCAATGGTAGCTTAAATTTATCCTTATTCTATTTATATTATCATTTGAAAGACTAGAACCAACCATAACAATATGAGTATTGCATTACTGTGCGGCATCCTTGTATGATACTCCAGATTGAGGGTGTCGATAGCAGGTGTGCACGTTTATTAAAACCATTGAAAACTCACATTCACAGTTACAGACATTTCAGACTTACGACAACATCCATTCCCAAGGGGTTTGTAACTCTGAGGTTCTACTGTAGATTGAGAGACTAATATTCAGAAGAAGAGTTGTAAATAAATAATTATTACTGGTGCAGACAGCTGCTGAAACAGGCGTGCTCTGGGTCCCATTCTCCAGCACTGTGGTGACTGTGAAGCTGTACTCTCTCCCAGGCCTCAGCTTAGAGATGAGAGTGGAATTGGAGGATGCAGTGATGGAAAGAGTGTTGTCCTTGACAGAGCTTGAATAGGTGATTTTGAAACTGTATGGGATCTTGTCCATACCAGCAGGAGTGCCCCAGCTCAGAGAGACAGAGTTGCTTCCCACTGAGTCTATCTCTATCTCTCCAGGAGGAGACAGTTCTGGAAGAGAAAAGAGAACTGATGTAACGTCAAAGTAGATTGAGAGACTAATATTCAGAAGAAGAGTTGTAAATAAATAATTCTTACTTGTACAGGGAAATCTTGAAGCAGTCATGTTCTGGATCCCTTGCCCAATAGAGGTGACAGGCGAGGTGTCTGCTGGACCCTCAGGGCAGTCCTGGTCTTGAGGATTTGGGATGATGGGTGTAGCGTCCAGAGTTCTCTTTGATCTGGGCACTTCTCTGGTGTCCTCAGCAAATTGAGTGATTTGGCTGACCTGCGTTTTCTTCATTTCTACCTGGAGTTCAGCCTCTTGAGCCCTCTCACCTGGCACCTGGCTCTTCTCTGATGACATCTCCGAGGTTCCTGCAGAAGGATATTTCACAGTGACTGAATTACAGGCAAGTCTTGCATCTGATGCAAGAGTAAAATCTAGTGCATTACTTGCAGTAACAACCTATGGCAGGATTTTTGAGTGAGGGCAGTTAAGAAATCAGAGGACTAAATGCAGTTAAAACTACAGACACAGGAGTTTGTCCTTAGTGGTAATACTATACATTAATAGTGGATTGAAACAGTTTCACGCAAACCTGATTTAAACAAATTTTGTATACAAATCCTGACTTCCAACGTTATGGCGAGGGCTCATTAGTTATTAACACACTGCAATATTGAAAACAACAAGTCTCTTATATATGGACCTTCTTATTGTTCATTTTAAGGTGCTAGAAATTTCAATATGACAATGCAGAACCTAACCTGGTTGCAGAACCTGGATTGTAGGTGAACATTCTTAGACTGTATAAAAGGGTTAGGCATAGGATGATTGCTGTCATTACCAAGAAGTCAATATGGGAAAAAGTAAAGAGCTATCTGAAGACCTTAGGCAGAAAATGATTTATTATCATAAAGCTGGAGAAGGATAAAAAATATTTCCAAGCATTTGAGTATCCCAATTTCAACTATTGTTTCTATTAACAAGAAGTACAAAACTCATGGTACTGTCACAACGCTCCCTCGGTCTGGAAGAAAGAAGGTTCTTTCACCAAGAACAAGCAGAAGAATTGTGAGGAAGGTTAATAACAATCCGAGATTGACTGCCAAAGATATGAATTGACTGCAAGTGGGACTGGGGTTTCCATTTCAGCCATAGGTCGAGTATTGCATGGTGAAGGTCTCAATGGTCGCAGTCCAAGGAAAAAGCCAGTCTTAGGAAAACATCAAAGTTTAAAGTTTCCAAAACAGAATATGGATGATGGATATGAGTTCTGGTCATAGGTTTTGTGGAGTGATGAAACAAAAGTTGAGCTGTTTTATCACGCTGATAGTCGTTACGTTTGGAGAAAGCCTGGTGAGGCGTACAAAGAAAAGAACACCATACATAAGAACATAAGAAAGTTTCCAAACGAGAGGAGACCATTCAGCCCATCTTGCTCGTTTGGTTGTTAGTAGCTTATTGATCCCAGAATCTCATCAAGCAGCTTCTTGAAGGATCCCAGGGTGTCAGCTTCACAACATTACTGGGGAGTTGGCTCCAGACCCTCACAATTCTCTGTGTAAAAAAGTGCCTCCTATTTTCTGTTCTGAAAGCCCATTTATCTAATCTCCATTTGTTCGGCTCAGTTTCAGGTATTTGGTTAGCTATTCACTGCAGCGTTGCTATAGGTGCCACAGCAATGAATAGCAAGCTGGAAACACAAATAGCAAGATGGTCAAGAAGTAGGCAGTGTAAATACCCTGGCAGAACTAAGACTGCCCTAGATCAAAGATTATATATATTATATATATATATATATATATATATATATATATATATATATATATATATATATACAGACGTGCTCAAATTTGTTGGTACCCCTCCACAAAAAACGAAGAATGCACAATTTTCTCTGAAATAACTTGAAACTGACAAAAGTAATTGGCATCCACCATTGTTTATTCCATATTTAATAGAAATCAGACTTTGCTTTTGATTTTTTATTCAACATAATATTGTAAATAAGAAAACAAATGAAAATGGCATGGACAAAAATGATGGGACCGCTAACCTAATATTTTGTTGCACAACCTTTAGAGGCAATCACTGCAATCAAACATTTTCTGTAGCTCTCAATGAGACTTCTGCACCTGTTAACAGGTAGTTTGGCCCACTCTTCCTGAGCAAACTGCTCCAGCTGTCTCAGGTTTGATGGGTGCCTTCTCCAGACTGCAAGTTTCAGCTCTTTCCATAGATGTTCGATAGGATTCAGATCAGGACTCATAGAAGGCCACTTCAGAATAGTCCAATGTTTTGTTCTTATCCATTCTTGGGTGCTTTTAGCTGTGTGTTTTGGGTCATTATCCTGTTGGAGGACCCATGACCTGCGACTGAGACAGAGCTTTCTGACACTGGGCGGTACGTTTTGCTCCAGAATGCCTTGATAGTCTTGAGATTTCATTGTGCCCTGCACAGATTCAAGGCACCCTGTGCCAGGCGCAGCAAAGCAGCCCCAAAACATAACCGAGCCTCCTCCATGTTTCACTGTAGGTATGGTGTTCTTTTCTTTGAAAGCTTCATTTTTTCGTCTGTGAACATAGAGCTGATGTGACTTGCCAAAAAGCTCCAGTTTTGACTCATCTGTCCAAAGGACATTCTCCCAGAAGGATTGTGGCTTGTCAATATGCATTTTAGCAAATTCCAGTCTGGCTTTTTTATGTTTTTCTTTCAAAAGTGGAGTCCTCCTGGGTCTTCTTCCATGGAGCCCACTTTTGCTCAAAAAGTGACAGATGGTGCGATCAGAAACTGACGTACCTTCACCTTGGAGTTCAGCTTGTATCTCTTTGGCAGTTATCCTTGGTTCTTTTTCTACCATTCGCACTATCCTTCTGTTCAATCTGGGGTCGATTTTCCTCTTGCGGCCGCGCCCAGGGAGGTTGCCTACAGTTCCATGGACCTTAAACTTCTTAATAATATTTGCAACTGTTGTCACAGGAACATCAAGCTGCTTGGAGATGGTCTTGTAGCCTTTACCTTTACCATGCTTGTCTATTATTTTCTTTCTGATCTCCTCAGACAACTCTCTCCTTTGCTTTCTCTGGTCCATGTTCAGTGTGGTGCACACAATGATACCAAACAGCACAGTGACTACTTTTCTCCATTTAAATAGGCTGAATGACTGATTACAAGATTGGAGACATGTGTGATACTAATTAAAGAAACTAATTAGTTTGAAATATCACTATAATCCAATTATTTATTATCTTTTCTAAGGGGTACCAACAAATGTGTCCAGGCCATTTTAGAATATCTTTGTAGAATAAGCAATAATTCATCTCTTTTCACAGCTTCTTTGCTTTATTCTATGACATTCCAAAGGCATGCAAGTATACATGATAAAATAGCTTTTAATTTCATCACTTTTCAGGAGGAATGAAGCATTATTTCAATGAGCTGTAAGGGTACCAACAAATTTGAGCACGTCTGTGTATATATATATATATATATATATATATATATATATATATATATACACAGTGCCTTGCATAAGTATTCACCCCCCTTGGACTTTTCCACATTTTGTAGTGTTACAACCTGGAATTAAAATTAATTTAATTGGGATTTTTACCATTTGATTTACACAACATACTTAACACTTTGAAGGTGCAAAATACTTTTTATTGTGACACAAAAGTTAATTCAACAAAAAAAGACATTTGTTGGATGCATAAGTATTCACCCCCGAGTCAATACTTGGTAGAAGCACCTTTGGCAGCAATTACAGCTGTGAGTCTTTTTGGGTAAGTCTCTATCAGCTTTGCACATCTGGATCCTGCAATTTTTGCCCATTCTTCTTGGCAAAATTGCTCAAGCTCTGTCAAGTTGGATGGGGACCGTTGGTGAACATCAATTTTCAAGTCTTGCCACAGATTCTCAATCGGATTGAGGTCTGGGCTTTGACTGGGCCATTCTAAAACATTCAGGTTCTTAAACCACTACACTGTAGCTTTGGCTGTGTGTTTAGGGTCATTGTCCTGCTGGAAGGTGAACCTCCGCCCCAGTCCCAGGTCTCTTGCAGACTGAAACAGGTTTTCCTCTAGAATTTCCCTGTATTTGGCTCCATCCATCTTGCCCTCAATCCTGACCAGTTTCCCAGCCCCTGCCGATGAAAAGCATCCCCATAACATGATGCTGCCACCACCATGCTTCACCATGAGGATGGTGTTCTCAGGGTGATGAGCAGTGTTGGCTTTTCGCCACACATAGCGTTTTGCGCTAAGGCCAAAAAGTTAAAAAGGTCGCGGTTGTGTGATATTCTTTCTATTTTTTAATAATGGATTTAACGGTGCTCCGGGGGATGTTCAAAGTTTGGGATATTTTTTTATAACCCAACCCTGATTGGTGCTTCTCCAGAACTTTATCCCTGACTTCTTTTGATAGCTCCTTGGTCTTCATGATGCTGTTTGTTTAGATATGCTCTTTAGCAAACTCTGGGGCCTTCCAGAAACAGGTGTATTTAATCTGAGATCATGTGACACTTTAATTGCACACAGGTGGACTCCATTCAACTAATTATGTGACTTCTGAAGGCAATTGGTTGCACCATAGCTTATTTAGGGGTGTCACAGCAAAGGGTGTGAATACTTATGCATCAAGACTTTTTTATTTGTAAATCATTTTGAAAAATATGTAGATTTTTTTCCCCACTTCGACATTATGGACTATTTTGTGTAGAGCAGTGACACAAAATCCTAATTAAATCCATTTTAATTCCAGGTTGTAACACTACAAAATGTGGAAAAGTCCAAAGGGGGGTGAATACTTATGCAAGGCACTGTATATATATAGATATAGATATAGATAATTTATTTTCTTAGCAGACGCCCTTATCCAGGGCGACTTACAATCGTAAGCAAATACATTTCAAGTGTTACAGTACAAGTAATACAATAAGAGCAAGATAAATACAATGACTTTGGTTCAAGCAAGTACAAGTGTGACAAAATACAATTCAATACTATATATATATATTTTATTATTACCCTAGATGTGTCTCTACTTTTTCTGATTGGGCGCTGCAGATAGTGAGTGCTTTACTGGTGCCCTCAAATCCTGTGCATTCAGCCAATAGGAAAGCTTGTGATTCCTGCAAGCAGAAAGGGAGCCTTCCCATTGGCTGTCTGGTGTGGAAACAGCAGTACGAGCTGCCAGGGGGGGCTGCGCGGTCTGTAGCCTCAGTGACAGGAAAGTTACCAGATGAGATAGACTGAAGTTAGTGAGAGGTGAGCCGCTCATCATTTCCACAATGTATAGTTATTTTTGTGCACAATAATTGTAAACTTAAGCAAAATCAAGTGTTCCTAATATTTGCACCATAGATTTTTTTTTAAAAAACATGCACTTTATAGATATCAGCTCATTACATTTCCCCCCAATTAATTGTTTTATTTTTTTACCGTTTTCAGAAATTGGAAAACTGACAATATTGTTTGTTCTTTTATTTTTATTTTTTTCTACAGTTCGAAAATTGAAGAAAAAACAAACAAACATCAAATCACTGTAAAACTCCACATTCATGTTTTTTTTTTTATTTGCAAAAATGTAAAAAAAATGAATAGCAAGCTGTAAAAATCAATATCAAGGTGTAGAAACAAAAAGCAAGCTGTAAAAATCAGTATCAAGGTGTAGAAACGAATTGCAAGCTGTAAAAATCAATATCAAGGTGTAGAAACGAATTGCAAGCTGTAAAAATCAATATCAAGGTGTAGAAACGAATTGCAAGCTGTAAAAATCAATATCAAGGTGTAGAAACGAATTGCAAGCTGTAAAAATCAATATCAAGGTGTAGAAACAAAAAGCAAGCTGTAAAAATCAATATCAAGGTGTAGAAACGAATTGCAAGCTGTAAAAATCAATATCAAGGTGTAGAAACGAATTGCAAGCTGTAAAAATCAATATCAAGGTGTAGAAACAAAAAGCAAGCTGTAAAAATCAATATCAAGGTGGCTTTCACTGCTGTAATAAAACTGTTTCTGTGCGAACTGGAGATTGTTGATTATACAGGGCGATTTCATATATTGCACAATAGCCTATTGTCAGAGCATCGCAAAAGCTGCATCGTTTATGTGTCATATGTTATATGTACAGTCTGTCGAATATTTTTCCTTTGCATAACATCTTTTATGTATCCTCCAGTTTTTGCAGTCTATTTTTTATATAGAAAAGGCAGCCTCAATGGAGTACTATTGTATAGGGCTGCGGCTGGCTGGTTTTTATTATTGGATACAGGTGTGTAAAACGCATTGCCTCAAAACAATTTTTTCTAAGATATACGCACGCTATATGAAATGTGTAATCACCTTGGACAACACGTTCTTCAGGGTGTGTGCTGTGCTGTTTTGCCCGTTCTTAGGCTTCCCTTTACTTTTTTCTGGGGAGATGCCAGATATTAAACATTAACATTACATGTGAAAGTAATTCATTAGGTAATTCTTCTTGTAATTACTTTTTCGGGAATCCCCAGCTACTTCTACTTTGGTATCACATTGCTATAATACAAGGGTGGCCAAACTTCCTGACCCTGCGAGTCGCAAACCATTTCATGTTTTACAGTGTGTGTCTCGCGGTTGTCCTCCATATCAACATATTTATTTGCAAGCAGCAAAGATTTAGCTTACAAAAAACAAACAAACAAACAAAAAAACGCGATTTGATTAGCTCTTGTAATGCTGAAATTAGCATATTCACCGATTAGCATTACAAGAGCCAATCAAATCGCGTGAAAGTACAACGATGGCGGAGATATATATATTTCACAAGATTTACAAATGGGGGGGGGGGAGGGGGACACAAGATTTAAGCTAAATCTGGAAAATAAGCCTTTTTTTATATACACATGGCACCCCATACGAAATCACGTTGACAGATCGGTCATTGCAATAATTGAAGTGTTTGCTTGGCTTTACACAAACTTGGTAATTACTGCAAACATGCCTCTATTAAACCAAGCGATACATGCAATCTTAGCAAAGTGTCTGAGCAACATCATTTCAGCTGATACAGTATTTTGATAATGGATTTGAAGGAAACTGAATATAGAAGTTTCAGTATCTGAATTACAATCTGCAGATGGATCGTTTATTTTTTCTCAAAGTAGTTTAAGTTATTTACAGTATTCAAACTTTTTTTTTTTTTTAGGTGAGTGAATACATCTTTGTTTTTGTACAAACTCCACATGTGTAATAGCTTTTTAGCATCAAAATAAATTTTAATGGTGTTGCTATACAAAAATAAACCACTCATCTCTGCTCTTAATTAATAACCTGTATTAGTAAATATATTTGTATTTTAAGCAATATAACCGATCATTCTCTAATTGTGTTTACAGTCAGCTGAAGAAAGTACTTTATTTTACACGATAGAATTTGTCTAACAAACTGCAGCACCGCGTTGTTTTGAGAACATTATAGATCTTAGAATAATTCATAGTGGTATATATTGTACAACTTTAGGGTTCTTATAAAGTTTTAAAATTAATTCTGATTGTCTGAAATGCGAAAGTTCAAATCATTGCGTGAAAATGTTTTGAGAGCGCCTGCACTGGCGCCGCGTACAGAAGCACATCGAGTCAGTGTGTACTGTAGTTTTTTTTTTTTTTTTTTAATTTATTAAATGTTCTCCCTTATTCGTGGTGTTGGTGACAGATACCAGTTTCGGAATCGATTCCAAAAATCTCCTCAGATGCACGTGACTAGTTGTGACGCGTCACTGACAGGATAGATTTCTCCAGCATGTTTTCGAGTTGCTCTGCTGGTATTTGATGGATTTCCCTGTTTTCACAATTTTTTCCAGGTACGTTTGTAGTAATATTTTGAAATCTGGTCGTTATTTTTATTAAACTGCCAGTTTGTGCGCTGTGGTGAAGTCAGTTAAGATGTCCACGGGACCTTTATATAATAAACCTTACAGCTGTATAATAATTAAGACTGTACATTCGGGGAGTTCTAATATACTATATAGGGCTGTGAACGGATACTGCTGATAATCATCATCATCATCATCTTACCGTGTTTAGTCTTTCTTTGCAACTCGTCAGCCAGTTTTGCCTCGCGAATGGCCTTTAAAACAGATATCGTGATGTCAACAGCCTGCTTTATGGTGAAGGTGCCGATTAACAAACCAGCTACTTTCACGCTTCCCCCCTTCTTAAGCTTCCTCTTGGCGATTTTGAGCCCCTGGAACGGCGTTTCTCCCAGCTTGTCCTTGAACCTTTTTAGCCCGTTGTCGGGCAGGCACTCTAAAGTGTCTATAATGTGGTCCTTCACAGTTTTCTCCATCCCGGTTCAGCTGCGTCTTGTCTAAAGAGAGAACGCACGAAATTAGGAAACAGAGAGGGAGAGGCAGGTAAGGAGCAGGGAGTGACGGATAGGGAGGAGAGGGAGAGGGGAAGAGGGAGAGAGGTAAGGGAGAGGAGAGATATGGGGTGGGGTGGGGTAGGGTAGGTAGTGGAGAGGGGGAAGGAGGTAGGGCGAGAAAGTGGAGAGAAGGAGAACGGGGAAGTAGTGAATAGAGAGGTGGGCGAGAAAGAGGAAACATATTGAACATTTATCACAAAACCTATTCAGCAATACGCAGGTAGAGCTGAACGCATTGAGTTAAAAGCGGTTTACATCTCGTTACTAAATAAAAATTAAATGGTGCAACTAAACATAGTATTTGTAAATAAATAAATAAATAAATAAAATGCACCTTCACTTACCTTCTCCTCCAGACTCGCTTCAATGTGTGACAGGACAAGGAGAAACCTCATCTTATAGAACACACTTGACGTCATCGTATAGGACACACGGACGTCATTGTGGCTGCCCTTTGAACGTGGGACCTCCCTGCATCCTTAGTTATGTTTTCCTCTTTAACTTTTTACTATCACTTTCGTTTTTACATTCGCTCTGCTTGCTACTTCCTTGTACAGTGAAAAAATAGATTTAAAAGCAACACAATATATAATTGTTTATTTGAAAAGTTATCATCCAAGCTGCATAAAAATTTATTTTATGTACCACAGCTATAGAATTCAACAGTTCATACAGTTGTTTTATATGCTCATATGTTCTACAGTGGGGCCAGGAATCGATTCAGACAGTTCCCCATATGTGTCAATATCCATAATTGATAGATAATACATTGTCCCCCAACGTAAATATATGACAAAAGCAATATGGGTACCTTGTAACAGATTTCTTAAGCTGAATTCCTAAAACACTTTGTTCTAAAGTATTAACAGAAGTTAAAAATATCTCTTTACAAAAAAGATAAAACTCCGTCAGAAATCAGCCACAGCACAAAAAAAAGGGAATCCAGGGCAAGTAGCAGATATAAGCAAAATATAAGATTTATTACTTATCCAGCCAATAGCAAAATAATATACAATTAACCCTCAGGTCTTATGTAAATAGTAATTAATAAGTCTGGCAACCCCTGATAAAAGGTAATCAAAAACCACTACAATAAGGGTAACTCTTATATTTTTCTGAGTTATCTATATAAATAAAAGTAGCTATATATATATATATATATATATATATATATAAGTAACTCAGAAAATACTATTTGTATAGTGATACAATAAAAATCAAGACAATAGTATCAAAACCCAGGAGTATACCAACTAAATTGGCAGAGTTTAACAATTATATGCACCCTTTGATATTAACACCACCGAGAGAAAAACAACAACAATCACTCAATTACAGGTTAGCACAGAAAACAAAATAATGTTCACAACCAAAAAAAAAGAAAAAAACAACAGTCTTAATCCAGAGATCAAAAGAACTCGCTTATCCCCCCCCCCCTCCCCAGATCCTGCGTGGTTTCTACCATATACTCTACTAACGCTTATCACCCCTCCCCAGATCCTGCGTGGTTTCTACCATATACTCTATTAACGCTTATCCCCCCCTCCCCAGATCCTCCGTGGTTTCTACCGTATACTCTATTAACGCTTATCCCCCCCTCCCCAGATCCTCCGTGGTTTCTACCGTATACTCTATTAACGCTTATCCCCCCCTCCCCAGATCCTCCGTGGTTTCTACCGTATACTCTATTAACGCTTATCCCCCCCTCCCCAGATCCTCCGTGGTTTCTACCGTATACTCTATTAACGCTTATCCCCCCCTCCCCAGATCCTGCGTGGTTTCCCCCTCCACACTGCTGCTTGGGTCTTTATTCCTCTTCCCTTGTCACCGTTCTTTCATTTTTTTCTCCCGTTTGTGAGTCGAAGCGCTCTTTTTATTGTCTGTGAGGGATAGATTAGGGCAGGTGTAAACACTGGAGATGATTACTGTGGGAGTCGGGAGTCAGGGATCCCAAACTGGTCTCAGCTGTGGTGTTCAAGCATATTAATTAACAATTAGTGAATACAACAAAAACAAACCACGCAGTGATAAAAAAAGAAACTTCACACACAAAAATTATAACAAAAAAATCACACACATCATAATAATAAAAATTAAACACATTAATAATAACCGTGAATATATTTAAAAGGGCAGCAGTGTGGAGTAGTGGTTAGGGCTCTGGACTCTTGATCGGAGGGTCGTGGGTTCAATCCCAGGTGGGGGACACTGCTGCTGTACCCTTGAGCAAGGTACTTTACCTAGATTGCTCCAGTAAAAAACCCAACTGTATAAATGTCTAATTGTATGTAAAAATAATGTGATATCTTGTAACAATTGTAAGTTGCCCTGGATAAGGGCGTCTGCTAAGAAATAAATAATAACATAATAACTCAAACAAAACAAACAAACAAACAAAAAAATGGCAATTTTGCACGTCTTTAGCTGGGCACCATCACTACCCAGTTTTCACAGATGCCCATTGAAAGACAGAGATCCCTCATTGAAAATGTCTTTGTACTACTATGCAGAATTTAAAGTTCCTTCGCAGACAGCGGTCACAGTCACTGTATAAAATTTACAGAATCTATATAATTTAAACAACATGTATAAACTCTCATCCTGTTATGTTCATAACTCATCTGATGGTGTATGCAGTCATGGCCAAATGTTTGCTCAGTCTTTTCAAATAATAACTGGATTCACAAACATATAAATGCAAAGGCTAACAAACAGAAAGTGTATGAAAATTAAAATAAAGTCGAATTACACACACACACTGATAAGGAGAAAATCTTGCACACCTATCTATAAAAAAATTAACACAATATAACTCCAATCCCTTTATTAATATTCTGGGTGGCTTTGATATTTTCTTCTTTTAAGGCAAAGGTGTGCAAACATGTGACCACTAAACAGTCTGTCCAGTCCTGTTTCTCCACAGAAACATCAAGTGATGATATCCTTGCAAACCACTGTTTATTTACAATCTTGTATCAACAAAAGTTTTTTTTTTTTCAGGAATGGCTACTTCAGAGCAGATTAAGAGGTTTGACGCTGTGGTTGAGTACTTGAAGTGCAGTGACTACCCACATGGTTTAAACAAGACAGAAAAGGGATCCCTAAGGAGGTTTTCCAAGCAATTCTTCTTAAATGGTAAAATAAATGTCAGTTTTCTTTAACCCTGTGCTGCCTACAGGGAATGACCATATTTGGTCATAAATATGAACACTTTCTGCTTAAGAGCTTTTTGGAACCTTAAATCAGAAATTAAAACCCAATATACCTACAGAAAGGCATGAAGTAGATCTTTCCAGTGATGTTATTTTGTTGTGGGGTGATTTTTTTCATATGAGCTACACCTCCCAAAAAATTATCAAAATATGATAAATAAATAATTTTAAAAAATTGCCAATTTCAACCTCTTTCCAAGTTTCATATAAAAAAAAACTCTTATAGTATATTGTACCTTCACAATTTGTCAAGGATTTCAAATCTGAAATCAGAATTTTAATATCTTGTACAACTGCAGAACTAGATAAGGTTTTGCAATGCATTGAATTTTACAAAAATCACCTCCGAAATGGCAAACGCAGACCAGGGTTAAGACTTGCCAAAAAGTGAGATGGGAAACATTATTGCCCTGTTTGAGATACCATTTTATTTCAGTACAAAAATAAAGAAACAACGCACAAGTTAAAGTATTTTATTTTATTTTTTTTTTGGAAAAAAAAAATAGTATTACAAATAAAACTTTGATATAAAGAATTTTATTTGGGTGGGAGGGAGACAAAAAAAACTTCCATATTGTGCTGTATTTATTTATCTTCAAAACTACCCTGCAGTTGAAGTGCTGGGCTGAGGCTCCTCTAGATCACTCTCTTCCTCATCATCCTCCTGCAGCAGCTCTTCATCAAGGAGGTCCTCCTCCATGGCATCCATGCCCTCTATCTCTTCCTCAGTTAGGGCCCTCCTCCTCTTCAGTGACTGAACCTGATGCTAGATCTGATTGTCTCCATCCATTTTCTGGCTTACACACACCCACATAAAACATTAAAATAAATACCAATTATTATTATTATTATTATTATTATTATTATTATTATTATTATTATTATTATTATTATTAATTCTCCAGATTCTCCATCCTTTTCCACACACAGAAAAAAGTAAACTAATAATAATGTCTCTGTTCTTTATACACACACACACACACACACACACACACACACACACACACACACACACACACACACACACAAAATAAACTAATAATAAATTATATGGCTAAATAATAATAATAATAATTACAGCTAAATAAATGTCTGTTCTTTACATAAGCTACATACAAAGTAAAAATAAAAACTAAACCACTAATAAAAAAGAAAAAAAGAAAAACGAGAATTATTCCTCATTCTTTTACACATCGAATAAAAAAAAATAAGTTACAAAAATTAATAATAAATGCATTCCTAAATAATAACGACTACAGATAAATAATGAATCGCCTAGAACAAGTAAACAAATAATTAGCTAAGACGTACAGAAACGCCTAACTTTTGGCATCACATGCGATAGTCCTATTTAGTTTTGCCTTCTCTCCCGAGAAACAATTTAAAATAATGGAAAAACAAGTCTACAATAAAAACGTATATGTGAAACTAACTATAAGAAAGGTGTTTAAAAAAAAAAAAACGTGATGTTGGTACAGTAGTTACTCCCCACATAGCCATACGATGCCGGGCCGGATCCCGATGTATAGCGGCACAGTCGGCTCGCAGTCGCAGCGGCAGGTAGCAGTTGGGCCAGTTCCGGCACGATGTCACTGACCATCGTATTTAGAAAGAGATAAAACTACAACACCAGCCCAGTGCTGGCCCAATGTAGGAAAAAATATGTTTTATATGTGTGACCCCACTTCTCCGCTCAGTACGATTCAAGGCGCCTCACAATACTCAGGGAGAGATATGGGACCTGGGTTCGGTTCACTATTTTCTATAAATAATATTAGATACCTTGGTGTGCAGGACTGTATGCAATAAACACGCAAGTTCTGCTACACCTGCAAAGATTATGTGTTACTGTTAAATTAACATAATGGTTAAGTGAGTGTCTGATTTGCATAACCCCAAAATACATATCGCGCGATGCCTCCACCTAATAAACTCCAGCTGCACCACCAAGTGGATACTTTACTAGGAAATATAAACAATTTAAACAGCTTTTAGTACTATTGTCCAGTACCCAACACACTATACTCTGAATTATAAACAGAAACAGCAATGCAATTAATAATGTATTTTATTACACAGGTGCTTACTTAAATGAAAATGACTCCCAGTTCAAAAATAAGTTGTAAACACTCATATTCATTTCTTATTCAAACATAACATTACAACATTCAACAAGAAAAATACGTTTTTTCTTTTACATATATATTCAGTGGTACCACGGTGTTAATCTATTACAGTATCAACTGGGGATCCCCAAAATAACATATCTTAGAAAGTCTCGTTTAATTTCTTTAGTATAACTGAAAAATAAAACAAAATGTCTGTTGGTTTTGTTAAATATATATATATATATATATATATATATATATATATATATATATATATATATATATATATATATATATATATATATATATATAAATCTCCGTTTTGTGTAGTTTTCTAAAGTAACAGTTCAATCCTTCGTGGTAGCAAAACAATACACAGTTCGTTTTATTTAATCCAATGTGTGTGACCAGAAAAATATATTCGTCCTCTGTTGAAATGAAGTTTAATTTTTAACACAGTCCATAGCAATCCACTGGAGTCTTACTTATTTAAAAATGAAATTACCTGACCAACTAAAATATGCGGTAGGTATATATAATAGTACTCACACAAGTATTTTTTTTTTTCTCGTCGTGGACAGTTTCTTGTTTCTTTTACAACATCCTTCGTTTCCTCAGATATATGTGTCACCTCCAAACCGGAATGCTTTCAAGTAATATTTCTCAAACCGAGAATTATTATTTTAACTTTTATTACAGTTTATTTATTTTCTCGACTGTTCTGCTCGTTGCTATACAAGCAGCCTTCCCACTCCACGTTCTCTCGCTCTAAACTGCCTCTCTCTCTCTCTCTTCTTCTTCTTCTGGTTAATATATAGGGCACATTCCATCTATTATTTTAGATGATTAGCGCCCTCTATCTGTAGTCCTTTGTCTGTCTGTTTTACTTTATCTTTCTGTCATCTTTATTTATTATAACTTCCCTTCTTTTCCTGTTTCCTTTATATATTTCGTCAGTATCATTTCTCTATTCATTCTCCCTTCCTCCTTCCCCAGAAAATTCTTTATACTGACTTCATATACCTCCATTTCTCTCAGCCTCCTCTCCATTTTCCTTCTCTGCTCCTCTTATTTCTCACACTTTAATAAATAATGTTCTACTGTCTCTGCTAATTTACATTTTTCACACTTTCCATCTTCATGTTCCCCCAGTCTTAAAAGATGTTCATTTAAAGAACTCTGCCCAATCCTTAACCTATCCAACACTCTTTCCTCTTTCCTTCACAACTCTTTGTTTACCCAACTGTTGTTCACCTCTTTCTGGATATTATAATAAAACCTTCCTTTTATGCTTTCATCCCATCTCTCCTGCCATTCTTTTACTATCATTTTTTTCACATAACCTCCCATTTCCTGCGATCCCAAAGGAATCACCATATCAATTTCCTCTCTTTTAAGCCATTTTTTGCTGCCAGATCTACCGTCTCGTTGCCCAGAATGCCAGAGTGACCAGGAATCCAAACTAAAATCACTTTGATCCCCATTATTGTGCATTCCTTATATTGTTGCATTATTTCAGACATGATATCTCTTCTATCATTAACCTCCCCTTTTAATGCAATAAGAACACTCAATGAATCTGAAAATATGACTGCTTTTTTAGGCTTTATTTCAGCTATTTTAACTATTGCAAATAATATAGCTACCATTTCTGCAACATATACCTATAAATGGTCAGATATCCTTGCTATTTAACAGATATCTAATTCTGGGATATAATATGCCATCGCCACTCTTCCTGTTTTTGGATCCTTGGATCCATCTGTATATATACATAGTGCCTCCATACTCTTCTCCTCTACAAAAGCTTGACTCTTTCTTTTCAGTTCCATTTTTATACATTTATATTAACATTCTTTACCAACTTCAGATTTTCCATTCCCAATTCCTTTATCCATTTTTGCATCCAATACCCCAACGTGCCCCCATTTGTTTCCCACCTCTCCTTTTTATAATGATTAATCCACCTATCTTCCATGCTTTTTCGAGGAGGAAATTCTGAATGCATAGAGTTAGCCTTTATCCAATATTTTATACTTAACCATTTCCTCTTTATTTCCAATGGCATCTCATTTACTAAAACCTGCATAGCATTTATTGGAGCAGATTTCATAGCTCCTATACATACCCTTAATGCTTTAGCTTGGAAATTATCCAATTTTTCCATCTTACTTTTACAAGTTCCCAATAGAATCTGACAACTCTCCCCCTTCTGTGAGGCTGAGGCCTCCGTTCAGCCAGGTGGCTGGGTAATAATTGAATAATTGGATACTTGATTGCCCCCACCTGACACAATCAACCTGGGCAGGGAGAAGAATTTAACCCCATCCCTGACAGTATTTACAAGGGCAGAGCCCTGCTCTGCCACAATCATTATTAATGTCATTTATCATATTTTTCCAACATTAACAAAACAGTATGGAAATATTTATGACATGCAGTACATTGGGTCTTGTATATATTTTTTTACTTGTGCAAATTTGTGGTGGACTTCTCAATTTGTCTTGTTCTTCTGATTTTTTTTCGTTTTAGAGAAATTGTTTGGCTGTTTCCAGTTTAAGTTTGCATAAAAATAATGTATTGGTAAATATACCTCTGTTTGACAAAGGAAAACACCCATCAGATCGCAATTGATTGCACTTGTACCAAAGATTGACAGCGCACCACTTTCAATGTGACAGCGTATCGCTTTCTGACATTACACAGGTTAAGTTTTGGTATGTGTACCAGATTCTGATGACATACCACTTTCTGACCCTACACCGGCATTGGTGTTGGGTGCAGTCAAGCTGGGGTGCGTAGATGCAGATGTAGCTTTTGGTAAGTGCAGACACAGCACTGTAGACCTACCGTGTTATGACGTGATTCAATTTACTTACATTAAACTGAGAGACTGTGGATATATATCTTTTTATAATGATTCAAGTGCAAAAACCTTTCGACTTCACAGTTTAATAAAAAAAAAAAATCATGAAAGTTAAAGGATGTTTATTACTAGGTAAATGCAAAATACAATATTGTCATGTTTGAAACTTTGTAAACTACTATGTAAACAGGGTAAAATGTAAGAAAGGTCACTTTACACGCCATACACAGAGATGAAGTCTGTCATGTATCCATTGTCAGGTGAAAAAACATGAAAAAGTACTATTATAGTGACATCTAGTGGTTTGAATGTGAATTGTCCCCATACCAAATCTGATTTATCTGTAGTCAACATCCTTGAATCTGGAAATGTAGTCATTATATTATTAGTAGTATTATACTACTTAACCTTACTTTTCTTTCATTAAGTAAATACATTTAAAAGGATTACAATATGCCATAATTCCCCAAAATGAATTAGTGAAAATGACTAATATAAAATAAAGTCTAGCAGAAGCAGCAGTAATTATTTAAGGCAGAGCCTCTCTGTGGCACAGTTTTATCATAGGTTATATGATATGTTATGTTCAGCGTTAGATAAAACAAAAGTAACAGTAGGGTAGTACACATGCTTGCTAAATGCTGGCAAATGACATTACAAATATATTACAAACCTGTTGCAACACCTCTGGAAACAGTGCCCTCACCTTGAACACCTTCACCTTCTGGTCATGTGACTGCGTGGATCCCAGATTATATAGACCGAACACTGAGATGTTAGCTTCACACTACACAAGGGTATTCAATGATTCTGAAGATTATGATTATGGGGATGTTGCTGCTGCACTAAAACCTTGTATCTCAGAGACCATTTAAAGTATTAAAATTAATATTTGCAGTATTATATAAATTATTATTTATTTCTTAGCCAATGCCCTTATCCAGGGCGGCTTACAATTATTAAAAGATATCACATTATTTTTACATACAATTACCCATTTATAAAGTTGGGTTTTTACTGGAGCAATTTAGGTAAAGTGCCTTGCTCAAGGGTACAGCAGCAGTGTCCCCCCCACCTGGGATTGAACCCACGACCCTCAGGTCAAGAGTCCAGAACCCTAACCACTACTACTGTAGAAAGTGTGCAACCATCTACTGTAGAAAGTGTGCAACCAGTGTTTGTTGCAGTGATGTTTTTCACCCGAGAGCTGCCTCAAGCTAGACATGGCTGTATTTCCAGCCCAACCTGGCTGAAGGGATTCGTCTCGGACATCACTGTGAAGGAGCTGAGGGGGAGGCCCTATACCATATTCATAGGGTTTCTAATTTATTGTCCTATTCCATAATATAGCTTTGAGGTTCACCAAGAATGGCTACAGATTTCATTAGGATGTCTCAGTGCTGAAGAGAGACCTCTTGGAGCATAGTGTCCTGATTTCAAACTTAGGTCTCAGTATTCCTCGATACAGGTAAAACAAAACACCCTGTTCTGCTCAACTACATGCATGAAACATGAACACAGAGAGACAGTATCCTAATAGACTCACTGGGCAGTGCATTGAAAATGAACATGCAGAGACAGTATCCTAATAGACTCACTGGGCAGTGCATTGAAAATGAACATGCAGAGACAGTATCCTAATAGACTCACTGGGCAGTGCATTGAAAATGAACATGCAGAGACAGTATCCTAATAGACTCACTGGGCAGTGCATTGAAAATGAACATGCAGAGACAGTATCCTAATAGACTCACTGGGCAGAGCATTGAAAATGAACATGCAGAGACAGTATCCTAATAGACTCACTGGGCATTGCATTGAAAATGAACATGCAGAGACAGTATCCTAATAGACTCACTGGGCAGTGCATTGAAAATGAACACGCAGAGACAGTATCCTAATAGACTCACTGGGCAGTGCATTGAAAATGAACATGCAGAGACAGTATCCTAATAGACTCACTGGGCAGTCACAGCAGCCATGAGCACTATCAGGGAAGAAAATTACTTTCAAGTACTTTCAAAGCAGTTGCCCAATTCCTCAACTCCTATTTTTTTTAAGGAGAAATGTGTCAGTGGCCTTGAACCATAACCTAATATACATCTTGTTTCACTGACCCTGATTAGCAGTAATATTGAACTACCTTATGTAAAACAACATTAGGGAGTCCATGATATTCATAATGAAGTTTGTAGGTTCCCTCGTTTAAAGAAAGCACACTTGTTTTATGTTTAACTAAACTTTATTTCTAAATACAATATGTTTTCAGGAATTGGAAATCAAGAGTGTGAGCATAACGGAAACACAGAAACAAGAATTAACTAATGATTCATTTTACAAGAAAGCCCCTTACAAACTTATCAGCTGTTTATCAAATCCCACACATATCAAGGGTGAGCAAGTACACTGTTAGGAAAACAGAAGAGAAAAAAAAATCATTAAACTTTCACTTTATACAGAAAAGTATTTTCCTCTGTATAAAAGTACATTCTAAAATATTGAAAGGTTAACCAATCACACAATCATGAATTGCCAAAAGCACAACCTTTATAGCATTGCAGATAAAACCGATTTAATCTTGAAAATGTATTTTACAGACAGAATTTGAGATAAATTGAAGTCTGTTTTGAGGCACAGATTTACATATCCAAGAATACATTCAAAGACATGAACCAAGAAAACATATTTACTTTTTTTCTTACATTAAAATAGATGTATATAGGAGGCATCTTTGTGCCCACTTCAAAAGAAGCTCTTTTCATTTCAATGACATTAGCATTGTTTAACTGCAGGAATGGCAGCTTATTATTATTTGTTTATTTAGCAGATGCCTTTATCCAAGGCGACTTACAGAGACTAGGGTGTGTGAACTATGCATCAGCTGCAGAGTCACTTACAATTACGTCTCACCCAAAAGACGGAGCACAAGGAGGTTAAGCGACTTGCTCAGTGGCCGAGGTGGGATTTGAACCGGGGACCTCCTGATTACAAGCCCTTTTCTTTAACCGCAGACCACACAGCTTATGTTTTAACATTGAACGACTTACACAGACTTTTCATTGCCATTTGTTTTGTTATGTTTCTCCATTCTGGGACGTCAGCAGGCTTTGCATGATACTCCACTGCAAATTCTTTATTAAATGTAGTCAGCACATACTTCCAGTAGTCAGAGGCTTCGATACTGGGATCTGGGGGAATGTTCCAGTCAGGGTAAATGTCCCGATAGTCTTTATAGGGATGAGGCTTCCACTCTGTGTCACTATTCCTGAATTTCCCTTCGCTGAATACATCAGATGTGCACACATTCTCGGTTAGTTTCTCGTTGGTTACATATCTGTATCTCCCCAGTCCTTGTGGTCGATGCACTGATGCGTGGTGTTCTTTGTGGTCCTGGCCTCCTGCCTCACAGGGGACCTTGCAGAACGGACACAGCTTTCCACAATCAAACACCCTCTTGAACAGCTCGTCCTGAGGCTTGAATGACAGATTGATAAGTTTCTTCTCAACATCACAACCTTTAGAAAATTCAGCTCTTAGAGTACCTGTCAGTTCATTCACAAGAACCTGGAGATATTTAGCAAACTTCTTATTGTTTGAATTCTTTAGAAACAGTACTGCTCCTAACTCATCCCTGGAGATCACAAGGTCCTTATCCAGATTCCTGCAGATCATCTGAATAAAGCTGGATGTGGTTTGCCTCTCAGCCGTTTCTTTCTGTGCATTTTCAATAGCTGCTTGAATTGTTTTTGTTACTGTTTGAAGACGTTTCACTTCTAAATCCCCAATCTTAGCATCTTTTTGTAAAATTCTGGACAATATGATCCAATATCCAACCCTTTACAAAAGTTTCATAGTTTCTACTATACTTCACAAAGTTTCCAAAATGTTCATCATCCAGCAACTTCTTTAATATGGAGAACTGGAAAAACGACCGGGAGCTGTATTTCACAGATTGTGCACCGGTCAACATTTCATCTACAATGTCTATCCCAAGGGCTTTGTTGATGTACTCCCTCACTGCAGGCTTGAGGCAGCGCTCAGTGAATTCTTCAGCTGTTTTTCGGCACTGATCCTTCTCATGATAAAGATCTTTGAAGTTTGAACAGTACTGAGGTCTACATTTTTCCAGAGCTTTCTTGGGGTCATTTTTTTCATTGAAGTCCTCATGCATCTTCTGAAACTCCCTGGCAGCGTAGCCACAGATGTGGATCTTTAGATCGAGTTCAAACTTGGCATTGGTCATCGAGTTCAAACTGGGCATTGGAGTCTCTTCATTATCCAGCTCTTTGTCTATCATTTGCAGCAACTCCCTTGTGTAGGTATCATGATAATCTGCTTTACCTGATGTTCGCTGTGATACAAACTGCTGACATGTTTGTATTATTTTATTTGCCATCTCAGTTGCTTTGTTTTCCGGTTCTTTTTTTTCAGGTTTCTCTGACAACATCTTCCATGTATTCTTAAACGTATTCTTACACATAGACAAAAGACCTGGCTATTTTCTGGTTGTGTAAGATGTCAAAGTGCTTCTCAGTTGCAGTAAAGTGTGTTTGTCCACAGTAAAATGCTTCACCTCACTTAATTCCTTCTGAACCTTTCTAAATTTATCCTCTATTTATTCAGTGTGTCTGATACAATATCTCGTGTCTTTAGACCTTGAAACTTCAGTTTAGACACTGTCTGATTCCACATTTTTTCAAATTCTTTCTCCAGCTGCTCTTCAGATAAAGGGCTTTTTCTTTTCTTACACTCATCAAGCAGGCACAGTACTTTCTGTTCAATTGTGGCTCTATATTCTTCACGAATGGCGTTAATTTTTTTCATCTCTTTGTGTATAGCAATGTCGGTCTTGCATTTGTTTTTCACAGAGTTTTCAATTTCTCTCCTAAGACTTTTAATGCTGTTCACAAAGTCTTCTCTGTGCTTTTCCACTAGATGGACATTTCTATTCTTTTTCTTGTAATAATTAGCCAGTTTCTCCTGAATTTCGTTTTCTTGCTTTGTCAATTCAGAAGATGCCTCAGCTGTTAAACTGCACATAAAGTCATCATAGTTTGAGCTGCAAATGTTAGAAATCCTTGTCTCAGCATTTGCCAACCAGTTGTACATGTGCTTCCGGAAGTCCCATTCCCATTTATTATATTCAACACACAGATTACTGTAAGCCTCAGCCACCAGGCTATTTCTGAAGCTGAAGATGAAGTTCTCATATTTAACAGCTTTCCACAAACTCCCCACCCACTCCAGGAACTCTGTAACTGGTGCAGGAGGTTTTTGCTTGTTGGCATTTTTCAAAACTTCAATCAAGCTCTTCTTGAGCTCATACACAGTCTCACTGTAGCCGGTGTTCACTGGAGCCATTGGAGGGTTACCATGCCACAGGCCTGGGATGTACCAGTTATTGTTCTCTGCATCATACTCCATTATATCAGTGAATTTTTTGTTGGGTCCCTTCTTTTCCATTCTGGCAGCTGCCTGTGTCATCTCATTCAGCTGTTGTAGAAGCTTATTCCTGTCCCTTGCATTGTTGTCATGAGCAGACACATCCCCCACATTCTGGTGCACAAACTGACAATTTGGTTTCTTCCCCACTTCCTTCATTCTAAGAAAGGCATGCACCACGATCTGTAGGATAGCCTTCATCTCTGTGGAGTTCTCCATTGCAATGTTTATTATGGTGATGTCACTCAATCCAATGACCAATGTTGCAAGCTCATTGTCATGTTCGTAGCTGTCTTCTAGTTGTGCCAGTTCTGGAGATTTTAAACCTTCAGTGTCAATTATCAAGATAAAATCACAGTTCAGCTCTTCTTTAAGATCCTCTTTGACTCTGATTAACAGCATGAAGGCTCCTCTCGTGCACCTGCCACTGCTAACTGCAAACTGAACCCCAAACATTGTGTTGAGGAGGGTAGACTTCCCAGTGCTTTGGACTCCCAACACTGTTACAACCAGCACCCTGCTCTTGTGCTGAACTTTCTCATGGAATTTTGTTAGAACATCGGTCACCCACCTTACAGGGATATTTGATGCATCTCCATCCACCAGCTCAAGAGGGAAACCATCCAACAGCAGATCAGCCCCCAAACTAGGAAGATATTGAAATTGCTTACAATATTTCTTATAGTCAGGATGGCAGCATGCAGCTTCATAAATCTGCCCCATTTCACGCATGAAATGTTCGATTCCTAAAGAGCTGTTTAATATTTGTTGATCCAGGGCTGCAATTATGTCTTTGTTCTCTGACAACTTACAACTCTTTTCTTTGTATTCATCACGAAGACCAGAAAGCTTTTTTCGTGCCTTAACATCCAGGTTCATCCTCATCCACTTTAGAAAATAGGATCGTTCTTGTTTGCTTTCATTGCATATGGCAGCGATGAAACACTGCATTGCTTCAGACAAATCATAACTGCTTTGTTGTTGTCTCAGTTTCTGTTTTTCTCTTTGCAGATTGGCTTTATATTCTTCAATAGGCTGGTCTCCTGCCTTCCTTAGTCTGCACTCCTCTTTTTCTATTTTAGCCAGCTCCTTCCAAAGCTTCCCTTGCAATGGCAACTGATGCTCTTTATACCGCACCACATCGTTGATTCTACATGTGATTTCTGCAGCACTTCTCTTAGCGTTCTGACATTCAGTGCAGTCTTCATCTACAGGGATCCCCAATTCATGTGCTTCAACAGACATGCCTTCAATGGTCATTTTGTGTTGACGGTTTGCCATGATGTCCTTCATAGTTAAGCACAGTTTTGACACGAAGTCTGCATCATTGGTCTGCTGTTTCTTAAATAGGATCTGACTTCCACATAATTTTAATTTTGATGCCAAGTCTTTCAGAGGGTTTATGTTTTTCTCTGTCTTATCTGGAAAATGTGCAACCAAAAACAATTGGGCTTTAATATTTCCTGCAGAGGACAAGAGATTGCACTCGCTCTCCGCAATGCTGTCAAAAAATATGAAGACTGCCGAGGATGTTTGACATAAAATGGAAAACTGTTTCTGAAAGGAAAGGAGATCTCCACGAAGGTTGGCAACAGCTACAGGTTCTGGAAAGATGTCCAAGTTTTTCTTTCCACAAGGAAGGTACCAACTTATATCCACTAGACCATTTGCAATTCTCCGTGGAACATCACCACATTCCATGTCACGATGGATAAATACATCATGGTACTGCTGGGGGTTGCTGAGAACCTGATTCAGAATCTGAGACTTTGATAAACTGCAGTAACCCAGCCTGACAAAAGAGATCATTGGCATGGCAGTGCTGACTATACTGTCTTCTACAAACCCTTCTGAGTCGGCTAATGAATGGGGTCTGAACTTTTTCACAATGTCTCGCATGGCCCACAGCATTAATGTACACTGACTGGTGCTGCAGTCAGGGAGCAAGAGAGGTACAGCAAACTGGCACATCGACATTTTTAGCATCATTTCCTGCTGCAGGAAACTATCTGAGCACAGAAAGAGTGCTGTTACGAGATCAAGTGGATTGATTGTATTACTGTCTTGATCATCATTACTACCAATAAGTTCAAGAACACTATCAAGGTCTTGCAATGCTGAGTCTGTGTCTGTCTCAGCAGCACTGCACTTGGTTCTCCGAGCTGTCACATTTACCATCATGAGTCTTTTCAGAAAGCACCAGGGGAGTTTTTTCAGTGACTGAATTGGTTCATCTGTAATACTCTCTGTACCGATCTCAAGGACAGTACTCAACGTAATCTTGCCTGGGAAGTAGTTCTCCAGTCCCAGCTTGCACAGCAAATCTTCTAGATGTGTTTCTGAAAGGGAAATAGTAACAGTTATCCACTTAGCTTAATAATAAGTACTTTGGAGCAGCAGAGTGTCGACATGTTTATTTATTTTCATGTATATGCTTCACTAGTGACTACATTTGAACACGAGCAATGCACCAATACTCTTTTCATGTATATTAGGCATTGGCAAATGAAAAACATTTATTCTGAGTGGGTGTACATCAAGATCGGAAGCTGATTGGTTTATACAAGCGATGGATATGCTTGTCACTGGCTAGTATACTTCAGATGTAGAATCATCATCTGAGCCCATACTTACATGACCTGCTGTGTTAGGGAAACACTGTTCTAGTCTCTTACTGACTTCCGGTGGTTTAATTTTGACAGACAGTAAAGCTATTCATTCATTTCTGTCAAGTGTTTTTAGCTGCTGTCTTATTATCCAGCCTGCCAGCAGGTGGCAACATTGGACAAGAAATTGCCTGAGGTTTAAATTAAACTAATCTACAAAGCAACAACCCCTCTATAAGAGCTATGTCTGTCCGTGAGAATTAACATCTTTAAGAAATAAAAACAAATCTAGATGCAATTGTTTCTGTTTCTGCTGATTAATAGCGCCAGCTGGGTTTGTTGCAGCAAGTCACTATTCTCTTCTGGGTCCATATTTCATAGGATATACAGATTTACAATCCCTACTGAAGCTAGTGGGTCAATCAGTTCCACTGTTGTATAATTCTTTAGAATTATACTGTTGCTGTCTAGGTTAAGACTCAGACCCATAGGGCATGAATTACACAGCTTTATTGCATGAACACAACACCTTACCTGGAACAATATTCTCCATCACATGGGGTTTATGTATCATCACAAATGTATGAAATACAAGAAATTGGAAGTAGAGATTATCTAAGAAGCTAATACCCTGAGTTGTAGAGAACTGGTGCTTACTTGTACAGACAGATGCAGAAGCAGGCATGCTCTGCGTCCCATTCTCCAGCACTGTGTTGACTGTTAAGCTGTACTCTGTCCCAGGTCTCAGCTTAGAAATGACAGTGGAATTGGAGAGTGCAGTAATGGAGTCTCGGTGACTCCTATCAGAGCTAGAGTAGGTAATTTTAAAGCTGTGTGGGATCCCATCCATATTGTCAGGACTGCCCCAGCTCAGAGAAGCAGTGTCACTTCCCACTGAGCCTATCTTTATCTCTCCAGGAGGAAGTTCTAGAATAGAAAAGAGAATTTATGTAACGGCAAAGTACTCTTCTTCTAATATTCAGAAGAAAAGTTGTAAATAAATTATTCTTACTTGTACAGAGAAATCTTGAAACAGGCATGCGCTGGATCCCTTGACCAGTAGAGGTGACAGGCGATGTGTCTGCTGGACCCTGAGGTTTGTCCTGGTCTTGAGGATTTGGGATGATGGGTGTAGTGTCCAGAGTTCTCTCTGAGATGGGCACTTCTCTGGTGTCCTCAGCAAACTGTGTTTTCTTCATTTCTACCTGGAGTTCAGCCTCTTGAGCCCTCTCACCTGGCACGCTCTTCTCTGAAGGCATCTCCGAGGTTCCTGCAGAGGGATATTACACAGTGACTGAATTACAGGCAAGTCTTACATCTGATGCAGGAACAAAATCGAGTCCATTGTTTGCAGTAACAACCCATGGCAGGGTTTTTGAGTGAGGGCAGTTCAGAAATCAGAGGACTGTATACAGTTGAAGCTGCAGACACAGGAGCTTGTCCTCAGTGGTTATACCACGGCTCAAGACAAACTTTGCCTTAGGAGTCAATGGCTCTTGGGCCAAAAAAGAAAAAAGGTCACCAAATCCAATTGTTGGGTGCCACTTTGGTTGCTATAATATTCAACTGCTTAAAATACAACTTGCTAAGACACTAAAGTGATACTAAAACAGTGACTTAATGTTTGTACTCACTTGTTTGTTGCATCGTTCTGCTGAATGGTTAATCTATGCAGCTAATAACTGCAATGAACTCAGCATGTTTATATTTTAGATATTTTGCAAGTGTTGTGTATGGAATTGGTGACAGCAACTTTAATTGTTTATAGATATAGTATGCAGCTTGCATGCTCAGTGTTAGATAGTGAAGTCGTGTCAGTAAAAACAAGTTTAAGTTTCAGAGAATTCATTCTGTTATTTAGAATATTAAATACACCACTACAGCAAGCACCTTGTCATATATTTAAAAAGGTATGAATCGTTCTTTTTAATTAACACAATCTGAGACCTACATTTAGTGAATGGCAGTTTCTCTAGTGCAAACAAGTAAGCTGCAGTACATGTTTTTTTTTTTTTTTCTCCAGCAGTAGACTTTCCCAATTAAATGATCGTCAAACTCCTGACAGAAAACAATATGACCAAATCTATCATATCTGCGGTAGATGCAGCTGCTAAAAAAGATGCAACAGACAAAAAATATGTTCGTGTTGACTCAAAACTTTATTTAGGAACACTACGATTTGACTGGTGAAAGACAACATCTACGGTTATCATGCAGCAAATTTCACAGAAATTGTGAATCCGTGATAACAGTGAAAGGGGTTAGTAGGCCTATCACTGTTCAGTACTTGGTGGCAGTGGGTGCAGGAAACAGGAAACATTTAAAATGGTTGTTATCGTTTGTGAGAACGCGGGTACAAAATAAATCTGTACTTTGCAAAACGTACATCAAGTGTTCTAATTTGAATTTCTAGTTGTTCTATTTACATTACTTACTTTATTCTATGTAAGGGTATCACTGATACTGTTATTGTAATCAATAGTAATTGTATCATTGCATCGTCTTGCTTATTTATTTGCTTGCATTAATAAACAAAAATGATTTGATCCCTAAGAAGAGATTGTGGTAAAGCAATACAAATATTAGATATGAAGGCTAATCACGCCCTTGAATTAAAGCAGCACAACAGCCCAATTGTATACAAAACAATGTTGTCTTTCCAGTTTGGGTACATTTCCAATAACTTAAGCTGCAGATAGAATAACGTCTTATGAACAGTCATTCAAACTAAACCGGTAGAACGGGTGCTTCTGAATTTCCAATGCAAACTTTGTTGTGAAGAAGAAAAAAAATTCACACATGCTGCTTGTTTCATATACAGATAAATATGTATATAGCAAACTTAAGTAGCGGATAATACTGAAATCATTTTTACACACCGTGAATATTAAATTAAGAGCTGACGAATATGTATTCGTTGACTTTTAGTAACTATTTGCAAACTTAAACCCTCTTCACATATCCCACGCGCTATCATATGATTTCCAGCACACAGCTCAACCTCTAGTGAATGTACAAATAGCACTGGACAGCAACAAAGTCGGCTTTCTAATAAACTGGATTCATTGATCTCTAAACAAGATTGCGTAGCCCAAACAGGTGTAAGATCTACAGGAAAACGATACCAATTGAGGGTAAGTGTTGACAATACCTTGGAACAGGGTGTGGTCGTGATCACGCCACTACAGGAATTACGCCTGAAGGAAAATTGTTCCAGATATATTTCTGGAACATTGAACTTTGTAATGGGCATGGTCGAGTAGTTTCACAACACACACACACACACACACACACACACACACACACACACACACACACACACACACACACACACACACGAAGTAATGCGTCAGAAAAGTTGAATCACAAAACTATTTAAAACAAATACCAAACACACCCCCCAGAATAAGCAATCCATTCTTCAATAATTGTATTGTATCAACCACAAAACATGCAAATAATTAGCATTGCACGTAAAGGGATTTCAAGTCGCCTTTTAAAGTAATAGTGGCTTTGTAGACAGCAAATAGAAGATAAGTCTTTTATTAGTGATTGGAAAGCGTTTTGTGGACCCAAATCCCGCCTATGAGAAAAATTATATATTTCTAACGATGTGTAAACCGCTGAACGGGTATGGAATCTGCATTCTGCAAACACATTGTGGAGGACTTCCGCTATTTACATTATTATTATTATTATTATTATTATTATTATTATTATTATTATTATTAATAATAATAATAATAATAATAATAATAATAATAATAATAATAATAATAATAATAATAATCCTGGCTTCCTTTCAAATAAAAATAGTTCCTCTTTTTTGTGCTACTTACGATATGGTATGGTAAATTAAGATTAGGCATTGAACAAACGAATAACGAAAACATGTTTAAAAAAATATCCGAAGATTTCTATTTAACTGCTAACTTTAGCTTATCTAGAAATTGACAGTCGGTTATGCAAAATTTCTTTTTTTTTTTTAAGCCCAGTTTTTGGCCTTCCTAAATTATTCTATTCAAACAGTTTAATCAACAAAAAATTATACTTCTGGACAAAATATAATTATTATTGAGTTTTCATATATTTAGGCTACTTGTGTTATGGATTGCAATAATATTTTGAGAATGTCTGTTTACGCACATGCACTAATGATCCGCAAATGCGATGTCCTTTTTATGTCGGTTGCGAATCTCAACTATTGTTTCTTAAGAGATAAGTTTACAATATGATACACTTGGCATTATTCCGGGGGAAGGCGTTTATAATATATATATATATATATATATATATATATATATATATATATATATATATATATATATATATATATATAGATAAGGCAGCCCCGATGGAGTACTATTGTATAGGGCTGCGGCTGGCAGGTTTGTTATTATTGGATACAGGTGTGTAAACTTATTGCCTCTAAAGAGTCTTTGTTTTTTCTAAGATATATGTACGCACGCTATATGCACAGAGGCGTTTGCTTGGCTTTACACAAACTTGGTAATTACTGCAAACGTGCTTCTATTAAACCAAGCGATGATACATGCAGCAATCTTAACAAAGTGTCTGAGGAACATCATTTCAACTGATACAGTATTTTGATAATGGATTTGAAGGAAACTGAATATAGAAGTTTCAGTATCTGAATTACAATCTGCAGATGGATCGTTTATTTTTTCTCAAAGTAGTTTAAGTTATTTACAGTATTCAAACTTTTTTTAGGTGAGTGAATACAACTTTGTTTTTGTACAAACTCCACATGTGTAATAGCTTTTTAGCATCAAGTTAAATTTTAATGGTGTTGCTATACAAAAATAAACCGCTCATCTCTGCTCTTAATTAATAACCTGTATTAGTAAATATATTTGTATTTTAAGCAATATAACCGATCATTCTCTAATTGTGTTTACCGTCAGCTGAAGAAAGTACTTGATTTTACACGATAGAATTTGTCTAACAAACTGCAGCACCGCGTTGTTTTGAGAACATTATAGATCTTAGAATAATTCATAGTGGTATATATTGTGCAACTTTAGGGTTCATATAAAGTTTTAAAATTAATTCTGATTGTCTGAAATGCGAAAGTTCAAATCATTGCGTGAAAGTGTTTTGAGAGCGCCTGCACTGGCGCCGCGTACAGAAGCACATCGGTCAGTGTGTACTGTAGTGTTTTTTTTTTTAAATGTATTAAATGTTCTCCCTTATTCGTGGTGTTGGGACCCGGGGACATGTCCCCGTCCTCTCGGTGGGCGTGGTGACAGATACCCGTTTCGGAACCGATTCCAAAAATCTCCTCAGATGCACGTGACTAGTTGTGACGCGTCACTGACAGGATAGATTTCTCCAGCATGTTTTCGAGTTGCTCTGCTGGTATTTGATGGATTTTCCTGTTTTCACAATTTTATCCCAGATACGTTTGTAGTAATATTTTGAAATCTGGTCGTCATTTTTATTAAACTGCCAGTTTGTGCGCTGTGGTGAAGTCAGTTAAGATGTCCACGGGACCTTTATATAATAAACCTTACAGCTGTATAATAATTAAGACAGTACATTCAGGGAGTTCTAATATACTATATAGGGCTGTGAACGGATACTGCTGATAATCATCATCATCATCATCATCATCATCATCATCATCTTACCGTGTTTAGTCTTTCCTTGCAACTCGTCAGCCAGTTTTGCCTCGCGAATGGCCTTTAAAACAGATATCGTGATGTCAACAGCCTGCTTTATGGTGAAGGTGCCGATTAACAAACCAGCTTTTCGCCCAGCTTGTCCTTGAACCTTTTTAGCCCGTTGTCGGGCAGGTCCTCTAAGTGTCTATAATGTGGTCCTTCACAGTTTTCTCCATCCCGGTTCAGCTGCGTCTTGTCTAAAGAGAGAACGCACGAAATTAGGAAACAGAGAGGGAGAGGCAGGTAAGGAGCAGGGAGTGACGGATAGGGAGGAGAGGGAGAGGGGAAGAGGGAGAGAGGTAAGGGAGAGGAGAGATATGGGGTGGGGTGGGGTAGGGTAGGTAGTGGAGAGGGGGAAGGAGGTAGGGCGAGAAAGTGGAGAGAAGGAGAACGGGGAAGTAGTGAATAGAGAGGTGGGCGAGAAAGAGGAAACATATTGAACATTTATCACAAAACCTATTCAGCAATACGCAGGTAGAGCTGAACGCATTGAGTTAAAAGCGGTTTACATCTCGTTACTAAATAAAAATTAAATGGTGCAACTAAACATAGTATTTGTAAATAAATAAATAAATAAATAAAATGCACCTTCACTTACCTTCTCCTCCAGACTCGCTTCAATGTGTGACAGGACAAGGAGAAACCTCATCTTATAGAACACACTTGACGTCATCGTATAGGACACACGGACGTCATTGTGGCTGCCCTTTGAACGTGGGACCTCCCTGCATCCTTAGTTATGTTTTCCTCTTTAACTTTTTACTATCACTTTCGTTTTTACATTCGCTCTGCTTGCTACTTCCTTGTACAGTGAAAAAATAGATTTAAAAGCAACACAATATATAATTGTTTATTTGAAAAGTTATCATCCAAGCTGCATAAAAATTTATTTTATGTACCACAGCTATAGAATTCAACAGTTCATACAGTTGTTTTATATGCTCATATGTTCTACAGTGGGGCCAGGAATCGATTCAGACAGTTCCCCATATGTGTCAATATCCATAATTGATAGATAATACATTGTCCCCCAACGTAAATATATGACAAAAGCAATATGGGTACCTTGTAACAGATTTCTTGAGCTGAATTGCTAAAACACTTTGTTCAAAAGTATTAACAGAAGTTAAAAATATCTCTTTACAAAAAAGATAAAACAACTCTTTCAGAAATCAGCCACAGCACAAAAAAAGGGAATCCAGGGCAAGTAGCAGATATAAGATTTATTACTTATCCAGCCAATAGCAAAATAATATACAATTAACCCTCAGGTCTTATGTAAATAGTAATTAATAAGTCTGGCAACCCCTGATAAAAGGTAATCAAAAACCACTACAATAAGGGTAACTCTTATATTTTTCTGAGTTAGCTATATAAATAAAAGTAGCTATATATATATATATAAGTAACTCAGAAAATACTATTTGTATAGTGATACAATAAAAATCAAGACACTAGTATCACAACCCAGGAGTATACCGACTAAATTGGCAGAGTTTAACAATTATATGCACCCTTTGATATTAACACCACCGAGAGAACAACAATCACTCAATTACAGGTTACAGAGACCTAATAATATAATCCACTCAAGGGATAGCACAGAAAACAAAATAATGTTCACAACCAAAAAAAAAAAGAAAAAACAACAGTTTTAATCCAGAGATCAAAAGAACTCGCTTATCATTTGATATTTTCTTCTTTTTAGGCAAGGGTGTGCAAACATGTGACCACTAAACAGTCTGTCCAGTCCTGTTTCTCCACAGAAACATCAAGTGATGATATCCTTGCAAACCACTGTTTATTTACAATCTTGTATCTACAAAAGTTTATTTTTTTTCAGGAATGGCTACTTCAGAGCAGATTAAGAGGTTTGACGCTGTGGTTGAGTACTTGAAGTGCAGTGACTACCCACATGGTTTAAACAAGACAGAAAAGGGATCCCTAAGGAGGTTTTCCAAGCAATTCTTCTTAAATGGCAAAATAAATGTCAGTTTTCTTTAACCCTGTGCTGCCTACAGGGAATGACCATATTTGGTCATAAATATGAACACTTTCTGCTTAAGAGCTTTTTGGAACCTTAAATCAGAAATTAAAACCCAATATACCTACAGAAAGGCATGAAGTAGATCTTTCCAGTGATGTTATTTTGTTGTGGGGTGATTTTTTTCATATGAGCTACACCTCCCAAAAAATTATCAAAATATGATAAATAAATAATTTTAAAAAATTGCCAATTTCAACCTCTTTCCAAGTTTCATATAAAAAAAACTCTTATAGTATATTGTACCTTCACAATTTGTCAAGGATTTCAAATCTGAAATCAGAATTTTAATATCTTGTACAACTGCAGAACTAGATAAGGTTTTGCAATGCATTGAATTTTACAAAAATCACCTCCGAAATGGCAAACGCAGACCAGGGTTAAGACTTGCCAAAAAGTGAGATGGGAAACATTATTGCCCTGTTTGAGATACCATTTTATTTCAGTACAAAAATAAAGAAACAACGCACAAGTTAAAGTATTTTATTTTATTTATTTTTTTTGGAAAAAAAAAATAGTATTACAAATAAAACTTTGATATAAAGAATTTTATTTGGGAGGGAGGGAGACAAAAAAAAAACTTCCATATTGTGCTGTATTTATTTATCTTCAAAACTACCCTGCAGTTGAAGTGCTGGGCTGAGGCTCCTCTAGATCACTCTCTTCCTCATCATCCTCCTGCAGCAGCTCTTCATCAAGGAGGTCCTCCTCCATGGCATCCATGCCCTCGATCTCTTCCTCAGTCAGGGCCCTCCTCCTCTTCAGTGACTGAACCTGATGCTAGAGCTGAATGTCTCCATCCATTTTCTGGCTTACACACACCCACATAAAACATTAAAATAAATACCAATTATTATTATTATTATTATTATTATTATTATTATTATTATTATTATTATTATTAATTCTCCAGATTCTCCATCCTTTTCCACACACAGAAAAAAGTAAACTAATAATAATGTCTCTGTTCTTTATACACACACACACACACACACACACACACACACACACACACACACACACACACACACACACACAAACACTCACAAACACACTCACAATAAACTAATAATAAATTATATGGCTAAATAATAATAATTACAGCTAAATGTCTGTTCTTTACATAAGCTACATACAAAGTAAAAATAAAAACTAAACCACTAATAAAAAAGAAAAAAAGAAAAACGAGAATTATTCCTCATTCTTTTACACATCGAATAAAAAAAATTAAGTTACAAAAAGTAATAATAAATGCATTCCTAAATAATAACGACTACAGATAAATAATGAATCGCCTAGAACAAGTAAAAAAAATAATTAGCTAAGACGTACAGAAACGCCTAACTTTTGGCATCACATGCGATAGTCCTATTTAGTTTTGCCTTCTCTCCCGAAAAACATTTTAAAATAATGGAAAAACAAGTCTACAATAAAAACGTATATGTGAAACTAACTATAAGAAAGGTGTTTAAAAAAAAAACGTGATGTTGGTACAGTAGTTACTCCCCACATAGCCATACGATGCCGGGCCGGATCCGGATGTATAGCAGCACAGTCGGCTCGCAGTCGCAGCGGCAGGTAGCAGTTGGGCCAGTTCCGGCACGATGTCACTGACCATCGTATTTAGAAAGAGATAAAACTACAACACCAGCCCAGTGCTGGCCCAATGCAGGAAAAAATATGTTTTATATGTGTGACCCCACTTCTCCGCTCAGTACGATTCAACGCGCCTCACAATACTCAGGGAGAGATATGGGACCTGGGTTCGGTTCACTATTTTCTATAAATAATATTAGATACCTTGGTGTGCAGGACTGTATGCAATAAACACGCAAGTTCTGCTACACCTGCAAAGATTATGTGTTACTGTTAAATTAACATAATGGTTAAGTGAGTGTCTGATTTGCATAACCCCAAAATACATATCGCGCGATGCCTCCACCTAATAAACTCCAGCTGCACCACCAAGTGGATACTTAGGAAATATAAACAATTTAAACAGCTTTTAGTACTATTGTCCAGTACCCAACACACTATACTCTGAATTATAAACAGAAATAGCAATGCAATTAATAATGTATTTTATTACACAGGTGCTTACTTAAATGAAAATGACTCCCAGTTCAAAAATAAGTTGTAAACACTCATATTCATTTCTTATTCAAACATAACATTACAACATTCAACAAGAAAAATACGTTTTTTCTTTTACATATATATTCAGTGGTACCACGGTGTTAATCTATTACAATATCAACTGGGGATCCCCAAAATAACATATCTTAGAAAGTCTCGTTTAATTTCTTTAGTATAACTGAAAAATAAAACAAAATGTCTGTTTGTTCTGTTAAATATATATATATATATATATATATATATATATATATATATATATATATATATATATATATATATATATATATATATATATATATAAATCTCCGTTTTGTGTAGTTTTCTAAAGTAACAGTTCAATCCTTTGTGGTAGCAAAACAATACACAGTTCGTTTTATTTAATCCAATGTGTGTGACCAGAAAAATATATTCGTCCTCTGTTGAAATGAAGTTTAATTTTTAACACAGTCCATAGCAATCCACTGAAGTCTTATTTATTTAAAAATGAAATTACCTGACCAACTAAAATATGCGGTAGGTATAATAGTACTCACACAAGTTTTTTTTTATTTTTTTTTTCTCGTCTTGGACAGTTTCTTGTTTCTTTTAGAACATCCTTCGTTTCCTCAGATATATGTGTCACCTCCAAACCGGAATGCTTTCAAGTAATATTTCTCAAACCGAGAATTATTATTTTAACTTTTATTACAGTTCATTTATTTTCTCGACTGTTCTGCTCGTTGCTATACAAGCAGCCTTCCCACTCCACGTTCTCTCGCTCTAAACTGCCTCTCTCTCTCTCTTCTTCTTCTTCTGGTTAATATATAGTGCACATCCATCTATTATTTTAGATGATTAGCGCCCTCTATCTGTAGTCCTTTGTCTGTCTGTTTTACTTTATCTTTCTGTCATCTTTATTTATTATAACTTCCCTTCTTTTCCTGTTTCCTTTATATATTTCATCAGTATCCTTTCTCTATTCAGTCTCCCTTCCTCTTTCCCCAGAAAATTATTTATACTGACTTCATATACCTCCATTTCTCTCAGTCTCCTCTCCATTTTCCTTCTCTGCTCCTCATATTTCTCACACTTTAATAAATAATGTTCTACTGTTTCTGCTACTTTACATTTTTCACACTTTCCATCTTCATGTTTCCCCAGTCTTAAAAGATGTTCATTTAAAGAACTATGCCCAATCCTTAACCTATCCAACGCTCTTTCCTCTTTACTTCCCAACTCTTTGTTCACCCAACTGTTGTTCACCTCTTTCTGGATATTATGATAAAACCTTCCTTTTATGCTTTCATCCCATCTCTCCTGCCATTCTTTTACTATCATTTTTTTCACATAACCTCCCATTTCCTGCGATCCCAGAGGAATCACCACATCAATTTCCTCTCTTTTTAACCCATTTTTTGCTGCCAGATCTACCGTCTCGTTGCCCAGAATGCCAGAGTGACCAGGAATCCAAACTAAAATCACTTCGATCCCCATTATTGTGCATTCCTTATATTGTTGCATTATTTCAAACATGATATCTCTTCTATCATTAACCTCCCCTTTTAATGCAATAAGAACACTCAATGAATCTGAAAATATGACTGCTTTTTTAGGCTTTATTTCAGCTATTTTACCTATTGCAAATAATATAGCTACCATTTCTGCAACATATACCGATAAATGGTCAGATATCCTCGCTATTTAACAGATATCTAATTCTGGGATATAATATGCCATTGCCACTCTTCCTGTTTTTGGATCCTTGGATCCATCTGTATATATACATAGTGCCTCCATACTCTTCTCCTCTACAAAAGCTTGACTCTTTCTTTTCAGTTCCATTTTTATACATTTATATTAACATTCTTTACCAACTTCAGATGTTCCATTCCCAATTCCTTTATCCATTTTTGCATCCAATACCCCAACGTGCCCCCATTTGTTTCCCACCTCTCCTTTTTATAATGATTAATCCACCTATCTTCCATGCTTTTTCGAGGAGGAAATTCTGAATGCATAGAGTTAGCCTTTATCCAATATTTTATACTTAACCATTTCCTCTTTATTTCCAATGGCATCTCATTTACTAAAACCTGCATAGCATTTATTGGAGCAGATTTCATAGCTCCTATACATACCCTTAATGCTTTAGCTTGGAAATTATCCAATTTTTCCATCTTACTTTTACAAGCTCCCACTAGAATCTGACAACTCTCGCCCTTCTGGGAGGCTGAGGCCTCCGTTTATGCCAGGTGGCTGGGTAATAATTGAATAATTGGATACTTGATTGCCCCCACCTGACACAATCAACCAGGGCGTGGAGGAGAATTTAACCCCATCCCTGACAGTATTTACAAGGGCAGAGCCCTGCTCTGCCACAATCATTATTAATGTCATTTATGATATTTTTACACCATTAACAAAACAGTATGGAAATATTTATGACATGCAGTACATTGGGTCTTGTATATATTTTTTTACTTGTGCAAATTTGTGGTGGACTTCTCAATTTGTCTTGTTCTTCTGAATTTTTTTCATTTTAGTAATTGTTTGGCTGTTTCCAGTTTAAGTTTGCATAAAAATAATGCATTGGTAAATGTACCTCTGTTTGACAAAGTAAAACACCCATCAGATCGCAATTGATTGCTCCTGTACCAGAGATTGACAGCGCACCACTTTCAATGTAACAGCTTATCGCTTTCTGACATTACACAGGTTAAGTTTTGGTATGTGTACCAGATTCTGATGACGTACCACTTTCTGACCCTACGCCGGCATTGGTGTTGGGTGCAGTCAAGCTGGGGTGCGTAGATGCAGATGTAGCTTTTGGTAAGTGCAGACACGGCACTGTAGACCTACCGTGTTATGACGTGATTCAATTTACTTACATTGAACTGAGAGACTGTGGATATATATCTTTTTATAATGACTCAAGTGCAACAACCTTTCGACTTCACAGTTTAATAAAAAAAAAAATCATGAAAGTTAAAGGATGTTTATTACTGGGTAAATGCAAAATATTGTCATGTTTGAAACTTTGTAAACTACTATGTAAACAGGGTAAAATGTAAGAACGGTCACTTTACACGCCATACACAGAGATGAAGTCATCATGCCATCATTTATCCATTGTCAGGTGAAAAAACATGAAAAAGTACTATTATAGTGACATCTAGTGGTTTGAATGTGAATTGTCCCAATACCAAAACTGATTTTCTCTGTAGTCAACATCCTTGAATCTGGAAATGTAGTCATTATATTATTATTAGTATCTACTTAACCTTACTTTTCTTTCATGAAGTAAATACATTTAAAATGATTACAGTATGCCATAATTCCACAAAATGAATTAGTGAAAATGACTACTATAAAAAAGTCTAGCAGAAGCAGCAGTAATTATTTAAGGCACAGCCTCTTTGTGGCACAGTTTTATCATAGGTTATATGATATGTTATGTTCAACGTTGGATAAAACAAAAGTAACAGTAGGGTAGTACACATGCTTGCTAAATGCTGGCAAATGACATTACAAATATATTACAAACCTGTTGCAACACCTCTGGAAACAGTACCCTCACCTTGAACACCTTCACCTTCTGGTCATGTGACTGCGTGGATCCCAGATTATATAGACCCAACACTGAGATGTTAGCTTCACACTACACAAGGGTATTCAATGATTCTGAAGATTATTATTATGGGGATGTTGCTGCTGCACTGAAACCTTGTATCTCAGAGACCATTTAAAGGACTAAAATTAATATTTGCAGTGTTTTATAAATGTGTCGGTGACCTTGACATTGAACCCCAACCCAATATACATCTTGTTTCACAGACACTGATTAGCAGTAATATTGGACTACCTTATGTAAAACAACATTAGGGAGTCCAGGATATTCATAATGAAGTTTATAGGTTCCCTCGTTAAAAGAAAGCACACTTGTTTTATGTTTAACTAAACTTTATTTCTAAATACAATATGTTTTCAGGAATTGGAAATCAAGAGTGTAAGCATAACGGAAACACAGAAACAAGAATTAACTATTGATTCATTTTACAAGAAAGCCCCTTACGAACATCAGCTGTTTATCAAATCCCACACATAAAGGGTGAGCAAGTACACTGTTAGGAAAACAGAAGAGAAAAAAAAAACTTCATTAAACTTTCACTTTATACAGAAAAGTATTTTCCTCTGTATAAAAGTACATTCTAAAATATTGAAAGGTTTACCAATCACACAATCATGAATTGCCAAAAGCACAACCTTTATAGCATTGCAGCTAAAACTGATTTAATCTTGAAAATGTATTTTACAGACAGAATTTGAGATAAATTGAAGTCTGTTTTGAGGCACAGATTTGCATATCCAAGAATACATTCAAAGACATGAACCAAGAAAACATATTTACTTTTTTTTCTTACATTAAAATAGATGTATTTATTGCTGTTAGAAAAGTATAAAAGGCATCTTTGTGCCCACTTCAGAAGAAGCTCTTTTCATTTCAATGACATTAGCATTGTTTAACTGCAGGAAAGGCAGCTTATGTTTTAACATTGAACAACTTACTCAGACTTTTCATTGCCATTTCTTTTGTTATGTTTCTCCATTCTGCTGGGATATCAGCAGGATTTGCCTCATACTCCACTGCAAATTCTTTATTAAATGTAGTCAGCACGTACTTCCAGTAGTCAGAGGCTTCAATACTGGGATCGGGGGGAATGTTCCAGTCAGGGTAAATGTCCCGATAGTCTTTATAAGGATGAAACTCCCCCTATGTGTCACTATTACTGAATTTCCTTTCACTGAATACATCAGACGTGCACACATTCTCGGTTAGTTTCTCATTGGTTACATATCTGTATGTCCCCAGCCCTTGTGGTTGATGCACTGACGCGTGGTGTTCTTTGTGGTCCTGGCCTCCTGCCTCACAGGGGACCTTGCAGAACGGACACAGCTTTCCACAACCAAATACACTCTGAACAGCTCGTCCTGCGGCTTGAATGACAGATTGATAAGTTTCTTCTCAACATCACATTCTTGAGAAAATTCAGCTCTTAGAGTACCTGTCAGTTTATTCACAAGAACATGGAGATATTTAGCAAACTCCTTATTGTTTGAATTCTTTAGAAACAGTACTGCTCCTAACTCATCCCTGGAGATCACAAGGTCCTTATCCAGATTCCTGCAGATCATTTGAATAAAGCTTGATGTGTTTTGGCTCTCAGCCGTTTCCTTCTGTGCATTTTCAATAGCTGCTTGAATTGTTTTTGTTATTGTTTCAAGACGTTTCACTTCTAAATACCCAATCTTAGCATGTTTTGTAAAATTCTGGACAATATGATCCAATATCCAACCCTTTACAAAAGTTTTATAGTTTCTACTGTACTTCACAAAGTTTCCAAAATGTTCATCATCCAGCAACTGCTTTAATATGGAGAACTGGAAAAACGACCGGGAGCTGTATTTCACAGAGTGTGCACCGGTCAACATTTCATCTACAATGTCTATCCCAAGGGCTTTGTTGATATACTCCCTCACTGCAGGCTTGAGGCAGCGCTCAGTGAATTCTTCAGCTGTTTTTCGGCACTGATCCTTCTCATGGTAAAAATCTTTGAAGTTTGAACAGTACTGAGGTCTACATTTTTCCAGAGCTTTCTTGGGGTCATTTTTTTCATTGAAGTCCTCATGCATCTTCCGAAACTCCCTGGCAGCGTAGCCACAGATGTGGATCTTTAGATCGAGTTTAAACTGGGCACTGGTCATCAGAGTATCTTTATTTTCCAGCTCTTTGTCTATCATTTGCAGCAACTCCCTTGTGTACGTATCATGATAATCTGCGCTACCTGATGTTTGCTGTGATACAAACTGCTGACATGTTTGTATAATTTTATTTGCCATCTCACTTGCTTTGTTTTCCAGTTCTTTTTTTTTTAGGTTTCCCTGACAACATCTTCCAAGTATTCTTACACGTATTCTTACACATAGACCAAAGACCTGGCTTCTCGTTTATTTTCTGGTTGTGTAAGCTGTCAAAGTGCTTCTCAGTTGCAATAAAGCACGTTTGTTCACAATCAGTGAAATGTTTCACCTCACTTAATTCCTTCTGAACTTGACTGCCGTGCCTTTCTAAATTTATCCTCAATTTATTTAGTGTGTCTGATACAATATCTCGTGCCTTTAAACCTTTGAACTTCAGTTCAGAAACGGTCTGATTCCACATTTTTTCAAATTCTTTCTCCAGCTGCTCTTCAGATAAAGGGCTTTTTCTTACACTCATCAAGTAGGCACAGTACTTTCTGTTTAATTGTGGCTCTATATTCTTAACGAACTGCGTTAATTTTTTTCATCTCTTTGTGTATAGCAATGTCGGTCTCGCATTTGTTTTTCACAGAGTTTTTCAATTTCTCTCCTAAGACTTTTAATGCAGTACACAAAGTCTTTTCTGTGCTTTTCCACTAGATGGACATTTCTATTCTTTTTCTTGTAATAATTAGCCAGTTTCTCCTGAATTTCGTTTTCTTGCTTTGCCAATTCGGAAGATGCCTCAGCTGTTAAACTGCACATAAAGTCATCATAGTTTGAGCTGCAAAGGTTAGAAATCCTTGTCTCAGCATTTGCTAGCCAGGTATACATGTGCTTCCGGAAGTCCCATTCCCAAGTATTATACTCAACACAGAGATTACAGTAAGCCTCAGCCACTAGACTAATTCTGAACCTGAAATTCTCATATTTAACTGCTTTCCACAAACTTTCCACCCACTCCAAGAACTCTGTAATTTGTGCAGGAGGTTTTTGGTCATTGCAGCTTTTTAACAGCTCAATCAAGCTCTTCTTGAACTGATACACAGTCTCACTGTAGCCAGTGTTCACTGGAGCCATTGGAGGGTTACCATGCCACAGGCCTGGGATGTACCAGTTATTGTTCTCTGCATCATACTCCATTATATCAGTGAATTTTTTGTTGGGTCCCTTCTTTTCCATTCTGGAAGCTGCCTGTGTCATCTCATTCAGCTGTTCTAAAAGCATTTTCCTGTCCCGCATGTTTTTGTCATGAGCAGACATGTCCCCCACATTCTGGTGTACAAAGTGACAGTTTGGTTTCTTCCCCAGTTCCTTCATTCTAAGAAAGGTGTGCACCACGATCTGTAGGATATCCTTCATCTCTGTGGAGTTCACCATTGCAATGTTTATTATTGTGATGTCACTCAAACCTACAACCAGTGTTGCAAGCTCATTGTCATGTTCGTAGCTGTCTTCTAGTTGTGCCAGCTCTGGAGATTTTAAACCTTCAGTGTCAATTACCAAGATAAAATCACAGTTCAGCTCTTCTTTAAGATCCTCTTTGATTCTGATTAACAGCATGAAGGCTCCTCTCGTGCATCTGCCACTGCTAACTGCAAACTGAACCCCAAACATTGTGTTGAGGAGGGTAGACTTTCCAGTGCTTTGGACTCCCAACACTGTTACAACCAGCACCCTGCTCTTGTGTTGAACTTTCTCATGGAGCTTTGTTAAAACATCAGCCACCCACCTTACAGGGATATTTGATGCATCTCCATCCACCAGCTCAAGGGGGAAGCCATCCAACAGCAGATCAGCCCCAAAACTGGGAAGATGTTGAAATTGCTGACGATACGCATTTTCTGAGGGAAGGGAGCACGCTGCTTCATAAAGCTGGCCCATCTCACGCATGAAATGTTCGATTCCTAAAGAGCTGTTTGATATTTGTCTATCCAGAGCTGCAATTATCTCTTTGTTCTCTGACAACTTGCAACTCTTTTCTTTGTATTCATCACGAAGACCAGAAAGCTTTTTTCGTGCCTTAACATCCAAGTTCATCCTCATCCACTTTAGAAAATAGGATCGTTCTTGTTTGCTTTCATTGCATATGGCAGTGATGAAACACTGCATTGCTTCAGTCAAATCATAACTGCTTTGTTGTTGTCTCAGTTTCTGTTTTTCTCTTTGCAGATTGGCTTTATATTGTTCAATAGGCTGGTCTCCTGCCTTCCGTAGCCTGCACTCCTCCTTTTCTATTTTAGCCAGCTCCTTCCAAAGCTTCCCTTGCAATGGCAACTGATCCTCTTTATATCGCACCACATCGTCGATTCCAGATGTGATTTCTGCAGCACTTCTCTTAGCGTCCTGACATTCAGTGCAGTCTTCATCTACAGAGATCCCCAATTCATGTGCTTCAACAGACATGCCTTCAATGGTCATTTTGTGTTGACAGTTTTCCATGATATCATTCATAGTTAAGCGCAGTTTCATCACAAATTCTGCATCATTGGTCTGCTGTTTCTTAAATAGGATCCGACTTCCACTTAATTTTAATTTTGATGCCAAGCCTTTCAGAGAGTTTATGTTTTTCTGTGTACTCTTTGGAAAATTTGCAACCAAAAACAATTGGGCTTTAATATTTCCTGCAGAAGACAAGAGATTGTACTCGCTGTCTGCAATACTGTCAAAAAATATGAAGACTGCCGAGGATGTTTGACATAAAATGGAAAACTGTTTCTGAAAGGAAAGGAGATCTCCATGAAGGTTGGCAACAGCTACAGGTTCTGGAAAGATGTCCAAGTTTTTCTTTCCACAAGGAAGGTACCAACTTATATCCACTAGACCATTTGCAATTCTCCGTGGAACATCACCACATTCCATGTCACGATGGATAAATACATCATGGTATTGCTGGGGGTTGCTGAGAACCTGATTCAGAATCTGAGACTTTGATAAACTGCAGTCACTCAGCCTGAAAAAAGAGATCATTTGCATGGCAGTGCTGACTATACTGTCTTCTACAAACCCTTTTGAGTCGGCTAATGAACGGGGTCTAAACTTCTTCACAATGTCTCGCATGGCCCACAGCATTAATGCACACTGACTGGTGCTGCAATCAGGGAGCAAGAGGGGTATAGCAAACTGGCACATCGACATTTTTAGCATCATTTCCTGCTGCAGGAAACTATCTGAGCACAGAAAGAGTGATGTTACGAGATCGAGTGGATTGATTGTATTACTGTCTTGATCATCATTACTAGCTATAAGTTCAAGAACACTATCAAGGTCTTGCAATGCCGAGTCTGTATCTGTTTCAGCAGCACTGCACTTGGTACTCCGAGCTGTCACATTTACCATCATGAGTCTTTTCAGAAAGCACCAGGGAAGTTTTTTCAGTGACTGAATCGGTTCATCTGTAATACTCTCTGTACCGATCTCAAGGACAGTACTTAAAGTAATCTTGCCTGGGAAGTAGTTCTCCAGTCCCAGCTTGCACAGCAAATCTTCTAGATGTGATTCTGAAAGGGAAACAGTAACAGTTATCCACTTAGCTTAAGTAATAAGTACTTTGAAGCAGAAGAGTGTCGACATGTTTATTTATTTACATGTATATGCTTCACTAGTGATTACATTTGAACACGAGCAATGCACCAATACTCTTTTCATGTATATTAGGCATTGGCAAATGAAAAACATTTATTCTGAGTGGGTGTACATCAAGATCGGAAGCTGATTGGTTTATACAAGTGATGGATATGCTTGTCACTGGCTAGTATACTGCAGATGTAGAAACATCATCTGAGCACATACTTACATGACCTGCTGTGTTAGGGAAACACTGTTCAAGTCTCTTGCTGACTTCCGGTGGTTTAATTTTGACAGATAGTAAAGCTATTCTTTCATTTCTGTCAAGTGTTTTAAGTTGCTGTCTTATTATCCAGCCTGTCAGCAGGTGGCAACATTGGACAAGAAATTGCCTGAGGTTTAAATTAAACTAATCTACAAAGCAACAACCCCTCTATAAGAGTTATGTCTGTCCATGAGAATTAACATCTTTAAGAAATAAAAACAAATCTAGATGCAATTGTTTCTGTTTCTGCTGATTAATAGCGCCTGCTGGGTTTGTTGCAGCAAGTCACTATTCTCTACTGGGTCCATATTTCATAGGATATACAGATTTACAATCCCTACTGAAGCTAGTGGGTCATTCAGTACCACTGTTATATAATTCTTTAAAATGATACTGTTGCTGTCTAGGTTAACACTCAGACCCATAGGGCATGAATTACACAGCTTTATTGCATGGACACAACACTTTACCTGGAACAATATTCTCCATCACATGGGGTTTATATATCATCACAAATGTATGAAATACAAGAAATTGGAAGTAGAGATTATCTGTGAAGCTAATACCCTGAGTTGTAGAGAACTGGTGCTTACCTGTACAGACAGATGCAGAAGCAGGCATGCTCTGGGTCCCATTCTCCAGCACTGTGTTGACTGTTAAGCTGTACTCTGTCCCAGGTCTCAGCTTTGAGATGACTGTGGAATTGGTGCGTGCAGTAATGGAGTCTTGGTGACTCCTATCAGAGCTAGAGTAGGTAATTTTAAAGCTGTGTGGGATCCCATCCATATTGTCAGGACTGCCCCAGCTCAGAGAAGCAGTGTCACTTCCCACTGAGCCTATCTTTATCTCTCCAGGAGGAAGTTCTGAAATAGAAAAGAGAATTGATGTAACGGCAAAGTACTCTTCTTCTAATATTCAGAAGAAGAGTTGTAAATAAATAATTCTTACTTGTACACAGAAATCTTGAAGCAGGCATGCTCTGGATCCCTTGACCAGTGGAGGTGACAGGCGAGGTGTCTGCTGGACCCTGAAGTTTGTCCTGGTCTTGAGGATTGGGGATGATGGGTGTAGTGTCCAGAGTTCTCTCTGAGCTGGGCACTTCTCTGGTGTCCTCAGGAAAGTGAGTGATTTGGCTGACCTGCGTTTTCTTCATTTCTACCTGGAGTTCAGCCTCTTGAGCCCTCTCACCTGGTACACTCTTCTCTGATGACATCTCCGAGGTTCCTGCAGAGGGATATTTCACAGTGACTGAATTACATCTGATGTAGGAACAAAATCGAGTCCATTGTTTGCAGTAACAACCCATGGCAGGGTTTTTGAGTGAGGGCAGTTCAGAAATCAGAGGACTGTATGCAGCTGAAGCTGCAGACACAGGAGTTTGTCCTCAGTGGTTATACCAGGGCTCCAGACAAACTTTGCCTTAGGAGTCAATGGCTCTTGGGGCAAAAAAAATGGTCACCAAATCCAATTGTTGGGTGCCACTTTGGTTGCTATAATATTCAACTGCTTAAAATACAACTTGCTAAGACACTAAAGTGATACTAAAACAGTGACTTAATGTTTGTTGCCACTTGTTTGTTGCCTCGTTCTGCTGAATGGTTAATCTATGCAACTGATGACTGCAATGAACTCAGCATGTTTATATTTTAGATATTTTGCAAGTGTTGTGTATGGAATTGGTGACAGCAACTTTAATTGTGTATAGTTATAGTATGCTGCTCGCATGCTCAGTGTTAGTTAGTGAAGTCAGGTTATTGTTTATTTTTTTCAGTAAAAACAAGTTTAAATTTCAGAGAATTCATTCTGTTATTAAATACACCACTACAGCAAGCACCTTGTCATATATTTTAAAAATGTATAAACCGTTCTTTTTAATTAACACAATCTGAGACCTACATTTAGTGAATGGCAGTTTCTCTAGAACAAGTACAGTACATGTTTTGTTTTTTGTTTTCTCAGCAGTAGACTTTCCCAATTAAATGATCCTCAAACTCCTGACAGAAAACAATATGACCAAATCTATCATATCTGCGGTAGATGCAGCTGCTAAAAAAGATGCAACAGACAAAAAATATGTTCGTGTTGACTCAAAACTTTATTTAGGAACCCTACGATTTGACTGGTGAAAGACAACATCTACGGTTATCATGCAGCAAATTTCACAGAAATCGTGAATCCGCGATAACAGTGAAAGGGGTTAGTAGGCCTAGCACTCTTCAGTATTTGGTGGCAGTGGGTGCAGGAAACAGGAAACATTTTAAATGGTTGTTATCGTTTGTGAGAACGCGGGTACAAAATAAATCTGTACTTTGCAAAACGTACATCAAGTGTTCTAATTTGAATTACTAGCTGTTTGTGGCAAAGTGCCCCACCCCTGTGTGCATTTGTGTGGTCTATGTATGTATGCGTGCGTATGTTAATGTTGGTGTATAGATTGGTACACGGGATATAAACGGGTCTGTGTTTCACGTGTGTTTAAAGTGTATAATTATATTTAGGCACGAGGATGGCACATCACTTCACGTGCAGATAAAATATGTATAATGTGTGGCACGGGGTTGCACGTAATGAATTCACGTGCTGGGATTCAAGTGAATAATTAATTGGTAATTGAATCCCAGCACAACAGTATAAATAGGCACATTTTTAGTCACTCGTGGTTGGGTGTTCGGAAGAGGAGAACGGGTGAGAGAGAGAGGAGAGTTAAATCAGTAAAAACGTGAAATATAAGTGTTTGTTCTCACCGTGTTTGTTTGTCTGTCCGTGCACCGTTTGTTTAGTGTCAGTCGTTTTGTCTGTCTGTTTATTTTGGCGTCAAGTGCCGTGTCCTGTTTTGTATTCCGTTGTTCAAACCTTTTATTTGTTAATAAACGCTGAGTGCAGCCATTGCACTCAGCTCATCATCACCACCGTCTCTGTCTGTGTTTGAATTCCTTTCTGGTCTGACGCAACCCACTCTGGCCGTCTTTGTGACACGTGGTGTCAGAAGTGGGATAGCCGCGCCTCCAAGCGTCAGACCAGGAGGGGTTTTGTTTTAAAAAAAAAAAATATATATATATATATAATGGCAGAAGACGCCACAAAATGGCGGGACTGGTTCCTGGAGAATGCTGGGCTGGAGGCCCAGTCTCTGCCCATAGTCGTCCGGGCCCTGTGGATGATGGACAGTGAGAGATGGGAGGCCTATCAGCAGGAACACACCCCAAACACCTTGGAGGAAGGTGTGGAGTTTCTCCTCAGCTACCTGGAGGCAACCATAAACGGAACAGCAGCCCAGGTAGCAGGACCACCAGCAGAGGAGTACCTGCTGTCCCCATCTCCACCAGCAGAGAGTGAGTACCTGCTGTCCCCATCTCCACCAGCAGAGGGTGAATGCCTGCTGGTTTTGCCTCCACAGCCCAAGCGGGAGGAGCCTGAGCGTCCACAGCCCAAGCGGGAGGAGCCTGAGCGTCCACAGCCCAAGCGGGAGGAGCCTGAGCGTCCACAGCCCAAGCGGGAGGAGCCTGAGCGTCCACAGCCCGAGCGGGAGGAGCCTGAGCATCCACAGCCCAAATGGGAGGAGCCTGAGCGTCCACCGCCCAAATGGGAGGAGCCTGAGCGTCCACAGCCCAAACGGGAGGAGCCTGAGCGTCCACAGCCCAAGCGGAAGGAGCCTGAACGTCCTACGCCTGAGTGGAAGGAGCCCGAACATCCTACGCCTGAGTGGGAGGAGCCAGAACGTCCTACGCCTGAGTGGGAGGAGCCCGAACGTCCTACGCCTGAGTGGGAGGAGCCCGAACGTCCTACGCCTGAGTGGGGGGAGCCCGAACGTCCACAGCCCAAGAGGGGGGAGTCGGTGCGTCCACAGCCCAAAAGGGAGGAGTCGGTGCGTCCACAGCCCAAAAGGGAGGAGTCGGTGCGTCCACAGCCCAAAAGGGAGGAGTCGGTGCGTCCACAGCCCAAAGGGAGGCAAGTCGGGGCTTCCACAGCCCTGGGACCCAAGCCACCAGCAGAGGGAAAATGCCTGCTGGTTCAGCCCCAAGAGCCGGAAGGGGAGGAGTTACGGGCTCAACCCCCTGAAAATTTTTGGGGGGGAGAGGGGCAGGAGGCTGGTGTTCCCCAGCAGCCTCTATTCATGCTGCTGAAGGCAGCACGGCGCGCACCATCCCAGCCGCCACAGCGGAGGGAGCCAGCGCCGCCAGGAGCAGAGGAGCTGGAGCTGCCTCTGCCTCCACCACCGCCAGGAGCAGAGGAGCTGGAGCTGCCTCTGCCTCCACCACCGCCAGGAGCAGAGGAGCTGGAGCTGCCTCTGCCTCCACCACCGCCAGGAGCAGAGGAGCTGGAGCTGCCTCTGCCTCCACCACCGCCAGGAGCAGAGGAGCTGGAGCTGCCTCTGCCTCCACCACCACCAGGAGCAGAGGAGCTGGAGCTGCCTCTGCTTCCGCCACCGCCCGGAGCAGAGGAGCAGGAGCTGCCTCTGCTGCCCGTACCTCCACAGGGAGTACGGTGGCCGGAGCCCCAGAAAGGGGAGCTGCCGGCCACGAAGAAGGGGGACGAGGTCTGGAGACCACTTTCCCCAGCAGCAGTTTCGCTGCAGGAGTTCTTGTGGCCGGAGCCCCACAGGAGGGAGCTGCCGGCTACGAAGAAGGGGGAGGTCGGGGGACCACCTGCCCCCGCAGCTTTTTCGCTGCAGGAGTTCTTGTGGCCGGAGCCCCACAGGAGGGAGCTGCCGGCTACGAAGAAGGGGGAGGTCGGGGGACCACCTGCCCCCGCAGCTTTTTCGCTGCAGGATGGGACCAGCATGCTGTCAGCCGTGCCACTACCGGCAGGGGAGCTGACAGCATTTCCAGCCATGGGCCCACTGAAGCCTCCCTTCCCAGCACGAGACTTTGTCCTGGACTGCTGGGTTTTTAAGGGGGGAGGTGGCCGTTGAGGCCATGTGTGCTGCGCACAAGGGGGGGTATATGTGGCAAAGTGCCCCGCCCCTGTGTGCATTTGTGTGGTCTATGTATGTATGCATGCGTATGTTAATGTTGGTGTATAGATTGGTACACGGGATATAAACGGGTCTGTGTTTCACGTGTGTTTAAAGTGTATAATTATATTTAGGCACGAGGATGGCACATCACTTCACGTGCAGATAAAATATGTATAATGTGTGGCACGGGGTTGCACGCAATGAATTCACGTGCTGGGATTCAAGTGAATAATTAATTGGTAATTGAATCCCAGCACAACAGTATAAATAGGCACATTTTTAGTCACTCGTGGTTGGGTGTTCGGAAGAGGAGAACGGGTGAGAGAGAGAGGAGAGTTAAATCAGTAAAAACGTGAAATATAAGTGTTTGTTCTCACCGTGTTTGTTTGTCTGTCCGTGCACCATTTGTTTAGTGTCAGTCGTTTTGTCTGTCTGTTTATTTTGGCGTCAAGTGCCGTGTCCTGTTTTGTATTCCGTTGTTCAAACCTTTTATTTGTTAATAAACGCTGAGTGCAGCCATTGCACTCAGCTCATCATCACCACCGTCTCTGTCTGTGTTTGAATTCCTTTCTGGTCTGACGCAACCCACTCTGGCCGTCTTTGTGACACTGTTCTATTTACATTACTTACTATATTCTATGTAAGGGTATCACTGATACTGTTATTGTAATCAATAGTAATTGTATCATTGCACTGTTTTGCTTATTTATTTACTTGCATTAATAAACAGAAATGACTTGATCCCTAAGAAGAGATTGTGGTAAAGCAATACAAATATTAGATATGAAGGCTAATCACGCCCTTGAATTAAAGCAGCACAACAGCTCGATTGTATACAAAACAATGTTGTCTTTCCAGTTTGGGTACATTTCCAATAACTTAAGCTGCAGATAGAATAACGTCTTATGAACAGTCATTCAAACGAAAATGGTAAAACGGGCGCTTTTGAATTTCCAATGCAAACTTTGTTGTGAAGAAGAAGAAAAAAAAGTTTCACACATGCTGCTTCATATACCGATAAATATGTATATAGCAAACTTAAGTAACGTGTAACGGTTTGAAACTAAAAGCTTCAGCCGACAGCGAATAAAATAAAAAAAAACGAGGGTCCTCAATTAACAAATTTAATGCCACGCACACCAGTAAACTATACACAAGTGAATCGTAAATGATTTAAGACAAACACACAAATAGTAGAGGGTAAGGCATGCAAAACAATGTCCCGAACAAATCAAGTCCAAAAAATAATCCAAGTAATCCAACTGAGCAAAAAAGAAACAAATCCAAATCAAAAATGCAAAAAATGGAAAAAAAAGCCAGAATGATCTCACCTGACTGTTTGTTTGTTTGTTGATGCTTATTCTGTAGTTCCAGTCCAGCAGTCCAACAGCAACCAATTGTCCAAGAGATGCTCCAAGGTAGTATAGTTCTTATTTAATATAATTTTCTTGTAAATAAAATCCTGAACAAAAAACTGGAACCCATTCAGTACCTGCACACAAAACACACCGCCATCCACAAAATGGAGGAACCCAGAACACAAAAACCTGCCTCCCTTCCCCCTCTACCTGTTTAAAAAAGAACAAAGGCTCATGGGAGTTCAGCCTTCTTAAAGAGGAATCCTTAATTAAATAGATACCATAATTAAGAAGTTACCTGGCCAGGCATTTTAACTAAAGGGAGTGTTTATTTAAACACTTGTGTGGCTAGTGCCACATAGTCCCCCCCCCCCAGTTGAGGTGATGGGGTTACCATACCATAGTACGGTTTGAGGTTAACTATGTTAACCGTATCCGTTTTCTGATCGTCCAGCTGTATACGATAATTAATTGGACCAAGTTTCTTAAGGATCGTAGCCGGACCTACCCATTTAGGGGCTAGTTTAGCGGAGTATTGAGCGGAGGCATCAGAAAGAGGATGGGCTCTGACCCAGACTATGTCACCGACCTGTAACTGAAGGTTTTTTCGATGGGCATTGTAATATCTAGCCTGCTTGGCCTGAGCTTTATCTACATTACGCCTAACTTCATGTGCTATTTGCTGTTGCTTCTCTAAGAGCGCATATTGAGGAGTGGATGGAGCTGGAGCTACTAGTCGTTCAAGAGGTCCTTTAAGGTGGCGTCCATAATGCCAGTTCAGCAGGGGTATAGCCGGTGGACTCTTGTTTAGCGGAGTTAATGGCATACCTGAACTCGGCGATCCATTGATCCCACATAGTATGCTGTGAACCAACAAAGGATGCAACCATTATCTTCACAGTACGGTTAATGCGTTCTGTGAAGTTAGTCTGGGGATGGTAACTGGTTGTTAACTTGCGTACTACTCCCCAGTTTTTACAAACATCCATTAGCAAGCAGCTTGTGAACTGAGGTCCACGGTCCGAAACAAGATAGCGAGGAGTGCCCCACCTGGTAAATATCTCCTGAATAAGGAGACTGACGATCTTGGGAGTCTTGCTGTTTTTTAGGGGAAACATCTCAACCCATTTGGTGTAGTAATCCACTACCACCAGGAGGTAGACGTTGCCTTTTTTGCTCTTGGGAAACGGCCCCATGAGGTCAAGTCCCAACATCTCGCCCGGTTCTGTAACAGAAGTAGATTGTAGGAGACCCGATGGTTTAGTATTAGAGGGCTTATATTGTTGACAGATGGTACATTCCTTTGTGTGTTGCCAGGTGTCTTTCCTGACTGATGGCCACCAAGCTACTTCCAGAATTCTTACGAGGGTCTTAAGACGCCCCGTATGACCTCCTAGAGGATTATCATGGAAGTACAGAAGGAATGTTGGAATCAGCTCAGAGGGTACCACTAGCTGGAACTTGTGGCCGATCCCAGAGACAGGAACTTTTCTATATAGCAGTCCTTGCTGTTGTAAGAAGGTGATCCTATCAGATCCTTGTGTGGACGCGTGCAAATTGGAGATTACTTCTTGAATGTATGGGTCTTTGAGCTGAGCAGTGGCAATCTGGTCTAAGGTTGTAGGAAGTTCTAGGCTGCAGTCCTGTTTCTTACCAGCATAGACAGCTACTGTGGGTGATATTGAACAAGGTGCTCTGGATAAGGCATCAGGGACAACGTTGAGACTTCCTTTCCGATAGTGAACTGTAAAGGAAAATTGCTGGAGTCTCAAGGTCCATCTGGTTAGTCTGGATGACATCTTGGGGGTATTAAAGGCCCAAGTTAAAGCAGCGTGATCAGTGACGACCTCAAACTGCTGGCCTTCCAGATAGTGCCTCCATTTCTCCACCGCCCACACAACGGCCAAACACTCTTTCTCTGAGGCAGAGTAATTACTCTCAGCTGCATTGAGGATCTGGGAAGCATAGGCAATTACTCTTTCTTCCTCTCCATTTTGCTGAGAAAGCACTGCTCCAAGCCCTACCTCACTGGCATCCGTGCTCACCCTGAAGAGTAGAGCCATGTTGGGCTGAGCTAACACTGGTGGTGTTAACAGAGCTTTCCTAAGGGCATTGAAACTGTCCTGACAGGCGTCAGTCCACTCCCATGATACACCTTTCTTTTTTAAGTTGTTCAAAGGAACAGAAAGGTCAGCAACATGTGGGATGAACTTATGGTACCATCCCACAAGTCCTAGAAACCTCTGAACTTCCTTCAGATTGGACGGCGCAGGATAGTCCCGAATTGCCTTGATTTTTCCAGGATCAGGAGAGACCCCCTCCCCTGAAACGACGTGTCCAAGGAAGTTGAGAGAGTCTTTGAGGAAGTGGCACTTCTTCAGATTGAGGGTGAGATTGGCACTGTGAAGACGATCGAGGACAAGAGAAAGATCTTTGTAGTGTTGAGCTTTGCTGGAGGAGTAGATGATGATGTCATCTATGTATACGAAGCAACACTGTCCATTCAAATCACCAAGCACCTGCTGCATCAAGCGCTGGAAAGTTGCAGCGGCATTCTTCAGCCCAAAGGGCATCACTTTAAAGTGATAGAGACCAAAAGGAGTAATAAATGCTGTCTTCTGAATGCTTTCCGGATCCATCGCCACCTGCCAATATCCTGATTTTAAGTCAAGAGTGCTGAACACGGAGGCATCCTGGAGAGTCTCCAAGATCTCATGAACCCAAGGCATTGGGAAGGCATCAAAATGGGTCTTGTTATTAAGTTGACGATAATCAACACAAAACCTATATGATCCTCCACGTTTCTCCACCAAGACCACCGGAGAAGACCAGGCTGAAGAGGATGGTTCAATATTCCCATCCTTAATCATCTCTTCAAGATGTTGCTGGATGATGGAGCGCTTCAAGGGTGATACTCTGTAAGCCCGACTTCTCACTGGTACTTCATTGATTGTGTAAATGGAGTGTCGGGTGACAGTCGTCATTCCTAGGTGTGGGGAACAAACAGTTGGCCACTGGTCCAGAAGATGTTGCACCTCAGCAGGCTGTGAAATCAACTGTGAAGATAAAGATTTAGAATCTCTTCTCTGGACTTCACCAATTTCTTTCCCTTTGAATTCAGCAGGTTTTGTACTTGGCTTGCTCTGAATTGCAAAATACACATTCACCCTAGGGTCTCCCAGGTCTCCGCCACGCCAAGCCGATTCCCACTCAGATTTTTCTAAAAAGGGATAAAAATGATATTTATCTTGCCATTTCACTCCATACTGCCTGTGGGCAAAATCCAGCTGCGGCTGTACTTTCTCCATGAAATCTAGCCCTAAGACCAAAGGAAATGCCAGATTTTGATTAGCCATGACAAAGATGTTTAATGACCAAAACCCCCCATGAAACTCGAAAGTAACTGTCACTCTTCCCAGAGATCTGTAAGACTGTCCGTCAGCCAGTGTAAAAGCTAGCTCATCACATGGTATCAAATGTTCATTTAGTCTTTTAATCTTTTCCCACATCTGGCTTTGCATCAAAGTGTAGGTACTGCCAGTGTCGAATAGAGCTGGGCTCCGCTCTCCTCGCACTGTAATCTTCACCACTAAAAGGGAAAGATGAGAATGACGTTCCTTTACCGGGTTGGGTCTTTTAACCTGAACCACACTGACCTCAGCGTTTCTTTTGGTGGGGGCTTTCATGGTCTTCTTTTCTCCGGGAGTTTGTACATTGACCTTAGCCCAGTACTCCTTTATACTAGACAGGTCCCTCTCCACCATGGTTCCAACTCTGACCAGTTCAGCCACAGTTTTCACTGTCCCACGAAGACTCCCAGCGAGCTTAGGGTTGGCATTGTTTAAAATCCTCCTAACCAGGTCGGGTTCCTCTATGTCTGGTCTCCAGCGCACACACAGCGCGCGGTAGTCATAAGCAAAATCACGTATACATTCAGCTGGCAACTGGACACGCTGTCTTAGGCGGTCTTCAACCTCGGTCAAGTAGTCAGTTGGCAGGAAAGCTTTAAGAAAAGCAGGTTTAAAGTGGACCCAGGTATGGATATGTTGTCACTCAGCAATCCACCAACTTTTAGCAGGTCCTTTTAAAACTGAAGACAAGGTAGCCATTATTTCCTGCTCTTCCATGGGTCTCAATGCTAAAAACTCATCACATTGATCAAGGTAATTTACAGCATCTAATTTACCTTCACCTTCCCCAAATTCAGGAAAATTAATTTTAATTGGAAGTTTACTTGAAACTACAGCTCTATCCACTTTCTGTGTCACCATGGGGGCCATAGACAAGCCTGCAAATGAGCCTTCAAAATCAGGACTGAGATCCAGACCAGGGACTGAAGATTGAAATCTTATTTTAGGCGTACTAGTTTTTCTTGAAACTTTACTTAGCTGATTCTGCCATCGAATGTCCTGACGCTGGAAACAATCAAACACAGCCCTTTCTAAGGTGGAAGCGGTTGTGGAAACTAACTTTTCAAGCTCTTTATACATTTGTTCAATGTGTTTCCTCAAACCTTCCTCTCTGTTAATACTACTTTGTTAAAAGGAAGTAAAATCAATCTCTAACTCTGTAATGCGTTTATTTAGACCATCATTAATTTTTACTAACAGACTGAGTCACATACACATCATTTTCATCATTCTCAACCTCCGCATCAATCTCAGGTTCACTCACATATAAACCACTCAACAACTGGGTTACTTCATTTACAGTGGCTCTGTGTGTAACAAATGGATCAGCTGTGAAGTCTAGATCCACTAACATACCCCTACTACTGTCCTGAGGACTTGTGGTGATGCCATCTGGACCCTCCATTTTATAAAAATATGATGGGATTCGAGTATACCGAACACAGGTGTGGTGGTAATTCCAATATGCCTTTTTAAGTTGTCCCCGTACGGGCCACCAATTCTGTAACGGTTTGAAACTAAAAGCTTCAGCCGACAGCGAATAAAATAAAAAAAAAACGAGGGTCCTCAATTAACTAATTTAATGCCACGCACACCAGTAAACTATACACAAGTGAATCGTAAATGATTTAAGACAAACACACAAATAGTAGACGGTAAGGCATGCAAAACAATGTCCCAAACAAATCAAGTCCAAAAAATAATCCAAGTAATCCAACTGAGCAAAAAAGAAACAAATCCAAATCAAAAATGCAAAAAATGGAAAAAAAACCCAGAATGATCTCACCTGACTGTTTGTTTGTTTGTTGATGCTTATTCTGTAGTTCCAGTGGCAGTCCAACAGCAACCAGTTGTCCAAGAGATGTTCCAAGGTAGTATAGTTCTTATTTAATATAATTTTCTTGTAAATAAAATCTTGAACAAAAAACTGGAACCCATTCAGTACCTGCACACAAAATACACCGCCATCCACAAAATGGAGGAACTCAGAACACAAAAACCTGCCTCCCTTCCCCCTCTACCTGTTTAAAAAAGAACAAAGGCTCATGGGAGTTCAGCCTTCTTAAAGGGGAATCCTTAATTAAATAGATACCATAATTAAGAAGTTACCTGGCCAGGCATTTTAACTAAAGAGAGTGTTTATTTAAACACTTGTGTGGCTAGTGCCACAAACGGATAGTACTGAAATCATTTTTTACGAACCGTGAATATTAAATTAAGAGCTGACGAATATGTATTTGTTGACTTTTAGTAACTATTTGCAAACTTAAACCCTCTTCACATATCCCACGCTATCATATGATTTCCAACACACAGCTCAACCTCTAGTGAATGTACAAACAGCACTTAACAGCAAGTCAGCTTTCTAATAAACTGGATTCATTGATCTCTAAACAAGATTGCGTAGCCCAAACAGGTGCAAGAGCAACAGGAAAACGATACCAATTGAGCGTAAGCATTGACAATACCCTGGAACAGGGTAACCCTAACCCTAACCCTAACCCTAACCCTAACCCTAACCCTAACCCTAACCTTGGTCCAGGCCTTGGTACTCTCCCGCCTAGACTACTGCAACTCCCTCCTGGCTGGCCTCCCTGCGTCCGCCACCCGTCTGCTCCAGCTCATCCAGAACTCCGCTGCTCGCCTGGTGTTCTCTCTGCCTCGCTTCTCCCACGAAACTCCACTGCTCCGCTCACTCCACTGGTTCCCGATCACCGCTCACATCCAGTTCAAGACTCTTGTACTAGCCTACAGATGCCTTGACCAGACTGCACCCAGCTACCTCCAGACCTTCATCTCTCCCTACACCCCCACTCGACCTCTCCACTCCTCCTGCACTAGAAGACTGTCTCTACCTCCTCTATGCTCCCCTGCCTCTAGAGCCCGCTCCTTCTCCAGCCTCGCCCCGCAGTGCTGGAATGACCTTCCTACAGATGTCAGGACTGCCCAGTCTCTGACCACCTTCCTGCGCCTCCTCAAGACTCACCTCTTCAGACAGCACCTGTAGAACTCCTCTTTTTTCCCTATGGACACTCTTCCTTAAATGCGCTTTACTTGATCTTATCTGCCTATTTTACTGCATTTAATCCTGTAGTTTAGAGTACTGTAATCTATCAAGTGTTATTTAATCTGTAGTATTTTGTATTTAATTATATCCTGATGTAACTATCACTGACACTGTTATCTGCTCCGTTATTGAATCGTATTTTGTCATACTTGCTAGAACCAAAGTCATTGTATTTATCTTGCTCTTAATTTGTATTATTATTTGTACTATGATTCTTGAAATGTATTTTTGTTTACGACTGTAAGTCGCCCTGGATAAGGGCGTCTGTGAAAATAAATAAATAAATAAATAAATAAATAAATAAATAAATAAAATAATAATAATAATCATAATCATAATAATAATAATAACTAGAGTTTCTAGCAACTATAAAGGCTTCCAAGCAGTTATGGTGAAATTTAAGCGCATTGGTTATTATAGATGAAATGTTATCATCACAACTGTGCTAACTGTGTAAATTTTGGCACAAATATGAGAATACTTTTGAAAATTACCCGAAATTGTCATTAAATCTAAAATGGCTGCCACACCATGTGACCAAAGGCCGCCATATTGACCATGGCACAACATCCCATAGTCCTCTACATCCGTGTCAAATTGTGTGCATTTTGGTGCAGCCAATCAGAAGTTATAGGCAGTTTTATAGCCAGGTGCGTATGTTGATGATGTCATGCATCACCGTTTGACCTTAAGGAGAGGTCAGAGGTCACGGGCAATAACATTTTTTCATAGAGCACATATGACTTCCTATACGTGTTCCATTATAATTATGACCCTGTCGGTACGCCCTAGGAGTTAAAATTTCAACGTAAATTCCAATATGGCCGCCGCGCCGTGTGAGCAATCTGTTTCAATCTTCAGCAGTTATTACTTTCCAACGGTCTGTGCAATTGTGTTGACACAGAAAAGCATAAGTGCAATGGTGTTCTTGTTATGGGTTGCAAAAGTGTTTTTACAATTATCAATATGGCTGCCAAACCATGTGACCAAAATGTGTCATTTTCATATCACCAGTATTTTATGTGAGTCTCTACGGTCATATAAAGTTTCATGACTGTAATGTATTGCACCTTGGATTTATGCACAAATGTATGAAAATAAAGCTGTCGTGAAACAGTTATTTGTGCGCAGCGGCCATGTTTTTTAGCGTAAAAGCGTGGATTTTACAAACAGTAGAAAGGACCTGGTCATGAACATGCGTGCCAATTTAGGTGTCGATTGATGTTGCGGTTTAAGACAAGAAGATTGTTGAATATTTGGCGCCAATCCAGCGTAGCGGGCAAAGTAATTGTTCAATCGACCTCGATTGAACATATGTTTTTTATAGGCCATTGCTGCACTATCTGCTGCCATTGTCACAGTTCCACCTTAAGTTGTTTTTAAAGGCAAGAGTTTTGAAAAATTCCCCAAATTTCCACGAAATCCAATACAACTTTCTTTTGGTTTTGTGAAGTCCGTACTAAACTGAACTTTCATATTTGTGTCGCTTTAAGTACCTGTCTATGCTTCCAAGCAAAGTTATTATCGTTAACAAAGACTAAAACTGAAATGGACAAAAACAGAAAATAAATGATTCCTTTAACGGTAATAAAAACTGAAACGAAAATGAGCTCAAAAACGAAAATAAAACTTAAATAGTAAAGTTTAAAGCTAAAACGCAATAGAAATAATAATAATCAGATTGTTTTTCCCATTTCATTTGCAAGCTAGCTGTAATATAATGTTCTCTATTTTCATCTTAAAAGTAAAGCCCATTTCTCATTGGGTTATTTTTTTGCATCAGTGAACACATTTAATTGCGATTGGCTGTTGTATTAGACACACTTCCTTAGCAAGTGAACGGTTGCGTTTTGAGTAAGGAATTCAGTTACAATAGGTAGCTACAGAAATAATAATAAAAAAACCTTCTCAGCATTTCATTTTAATATGAGTGTGCATACACCAACAACACATGCTGGACGAAAGCGCGAAAGCTCTGTTTGGGACTACTTTAAATATAGTAGTATCGAAGATACGAGCAAATGTCTTGTTTTAATGCTCCGTGAAGGAGACAATACCAACAGTAGGCCTACTATATGTGGAGTGGAGCTTAAAGGAAAGAATTCCACCAACCTAAAAACACATCTTAACAGCTGTCACAAAGAGGTGTTCGAAGAAGTGACAAAAAGGGACACAAACATTAAGCAGGCTCAAATCGGAAAAAGAAAATCTGTTCAGAGTACCTCTGTTTCATCTGGATCACAACAGACACTCACATTGTGCTTTAAAAGAGCAGAGGTGTGGGGAATTGGGTCAGCTGAATACTCAAAACGGGAAGATGATTTGGTCAGTTTGTTTGTCGAGACTGGCCTGCCAACTAGATTATGCGAACAACCAGCCTTTAAAAAGTTCTGTGGGGTACTCGACCCGAAGTTCAAGGTCCCAGGTTCTGGCAGAGTTACCAGTCAGCTTGCGCAAAGAATGGAAAGTGCAACGACACTTGTAAAACAGATTCTGCCTGCTTCTACAATCCATCTGCAAAAGAAGCTCAACATGTTTTTATCAACCTACATCAAATTTCTCATCCACATACAGGAGAGGTGATTGCTATTATTATTATTATTTGTTTATTTAGCAGACGCCTTTATCCAAGGCGACTTACAGAGACTAGGGTGTGTGAACTATGCATCAGCTGCAGAGTCACTTACAATTACGTCTCACCCGAAAGACGGAGCACAAGGAGGTTAAGTGACTTGCTCAGGGTCACATAATGTACTGGGGACCTCCTGGTTACAAGCCCTTGTCTTTAACCACTGGACCAGGCAGCCTCCGATTGCTAAATGTATTGAACACACACTCACTACCTGGGACATTACAGAGGAAAAGGTACTACTGATCGTCACAGATAATGGAGCCAACATTGTGAAAGCCATTAAGATACTGGCGCAAAGTGGCAAGGTTTGTGTGGCTACTGAAAAAGCAGTGGGATATGCTGAAAACTCTGAAGGCGAGCCTGATGACAGCGATGCAAGCATCACGGATCAAGGCTCTGATACCGGTAAGTAATATTTGTAATCAAGTGTGTTTTTAACTGAAATTTGTTTTACATCGATGTGCCCATAATTAATAAGTTTGACAGATTAAACATATACATTACTGTGATTTTTGCTGTGGTTCATATTAATCCTATTAGCTAGCTACAAATCCTGTTATATATGCGTTTTTGTTTTTAACTCCACTACCTCCCCAAGGTTGACATTTAAAACGATCTCCACAACCTATTCAAAAACTACAGCCTGGTCTTTGATTGTAATTTAAACCTCACTGATTGTGATTATGTTTAGTTTCGTACAGATAGATTTTTTAAATTATACATTAACATCAGTTTTCGAAAAAAATAAATAATAATGGTCTGTGTTAAACATTTTTTTGGTGAAAATTGTTTTGTTCCCTTTTATAATCTAACAAACAGAGTGTCGACTTAAAGTCCTTTTGGGCAGGTTAAATTGCTGATAATTTCTAGAGTTATACATAGATATTTTAAAATCACTATGACAAAAAAACAACATGTACTGTATAGTATTTTTTTAATACTTTGTAATTACTTCCCAAGTAGATTTTCAATTTAGCAGTGTTCAATACACCTGTATTTTTACAGGTATGGATTCAGCTGAAGAAGACTTATTTCAAGATGCTGATCTGTCTAAGTACACAAGGATGCCATGTCTGGCACATACCCTGCAGCTCACTCTGAAGGATGTCTTCAAACATCCCAGTACTGGAAATGTAATTAGCAGAGCTAGAAGCCTAGTGATTACTGCACATAAATCTTCAGTGGCCACTGAAAAAATGATTTCTAAGTGTGGCAAAACACTAATTAAAGACTGTGTGACACGTTGGAATAGTACTCTGAACATGACGAAGAGACTTCTGGAGACCAAGATTGTTTTGAACCAAGTTCTTGATGAGCTTGGCATTGACACCTTGCTCACCAGTGATTGGTCCAAACTCGAGCAACTTGTGAAGTTGTTTGAACCATTTGCAGTACATACAGATCAGCTCCAGACTGACAGCCAATCTCTGAAGTTTTGACCTGCCTATTGAATGTAGAAGCACACTTACAGTCATCAGTCATCTCAAAACCACTTGATCAGATTATGCTGAAGTCACTTCATGAACACTTTGCTTGTTTACTGAACCCTCAAGCAGCAGATTTTGATGCCACACCTGCAGCAGCTTGCCTGATGGACCCAACTGTTGCCTTTGCACTTTTCACAACAGAGATGGAAAGCCTCATGAAAGCAGCCAGGTCTTGTGTCCTTCAGCATGCTGCACACTACAGCAGTCCTTCAGTGTCACAACAAAGGTCCAGTGTCAACCCCCAATGCGCTACCAGTGCTAGTGCTGAAGGAACTGTGTTAAAGAGGTTCAAGTTTTTGGCTTCCAAGGTTGGGGCTGAACTCACTCCAACATCTGGCAATACCACTGGCAATGCAGGAAGTGCACATACTGAACTTTCCACATATATCTCCGAACTGAAGCAAGGCAAAGTATGCTGTGAGACTGAGACTCCTTCGAAATTTTGGCAAAATAGGGAGATTGTGTATCCAAAGGCTTGCACCAGTTGCTGAAGATCTTCTTGCAGCCCCTGCATCCCAAGCATTTGTAGAGAGGATTTTCTCTGTGTGTGGACAGCTATCATCTGGACGAAGGAATCAGATGGATACATCTCTGGAACAAGAGTGTTTCTGAAGATGAATCAGAAACTGTTGCTTTCTAACAGCACTAACAACTAGGGACAATATTTTGGAGCACTTCACTTTATACCTGTACAGGGCCCACCATTGGTTTAGAGTGAAAACTGAAACTGAAACAGAAATTAACACAAAATGAAAATTGAAATAGAAATGATCATTAAAGCAAAAATTGAAATAGAAATGGTTAAGAACATCCGTATCAAAACTGAAACTTAAACTGAAATTGAGGGAAAGAAAAAAATTAAATTGAAATAGAAACTTAAATAACAAGTTACAACTGAAATAACACTGCTTCCAAGTATGCCGCGGAAGGCGTGTGGCTCAAATTCTTCTCCGTTTTGCGAACCGGTTCCTTTGAAACGTGCTTTGGAACCGACGAACTGGATACACATATACACATATCAGGGATCCAGTTCCTGTGACTACTGTAATGTTTTTAATAAAAACTGATTTAAAAAAAAATTAATTAGTCCAAAATACATTTGATAACTAAAATGGACCGTATGGTGAGCACGATGGACGAAATTTGTCAAGGCACCGACTAGAGGGGAGGCATGCCTTGATTTAGTCTTTTCAAATAACGAAGACAGGATAACTAAAACAGAGGTCAGAGAACCATTGGCAAATAGACAAATCTAAATCTAAAACAAAATGGCCAAAATGGTTTAATAGATCAATCAAAAAAAAATTCAGTGAAAAAAGGCACTTTACAGAACGTTTAAAAGGGACCAAAACAAAGTACCCTGAAAGAGTACTTGGAACTGCAAACACAAGTCAAAAAGGAAGTTAGAAAGGCCAAGAGAGAGATATTGCTAAGGGGGCTAAAATCAATTCCAAAATGTTTTTCCAACATTATAACAGCAAGAGAACATTCAGAGAGGAGGTTAAATGTCTAAGAGTCACAAATGGCAAAATCATAGACGAAGAAAAAAAAATAGCAAAAATATTAAATGATTACTTTTCACAAGTTTTTACAAAGGAGGACACGGACAACATGCCCCACATGTCGACCTGTTCCTATCCAGTTTTAAATAACTTTAGCATAACAGAGGCAAAAGTGTTAAAGGGACTAGGAGCTCTTAAAATAAACAAATCCCCTGGGCCGGATGAGATCCTCCCAATAGTACTCAAAGAAATGAAAGAAGTTATTTGCAAACCGCTAACCAAGATCATGCAACAGTCTCTTGACACAGGGGTTGTACCAACAGACTGGAAAATTGCAAACGTAATAAATCCACAAAAAGGGAGACAAATCCGAACCAGGTAACTACAGACCAATAAGCCTGACTTCTATTATATGTAAACTTATGGAAACTATAATAAGATCCAAAATGGAAAATTACCTATATAGTAACAATATCCTGGGAGACAGTCAGCATGGTTTTAGGAAAGGGAGATCATGTCTAACTAACCTGCTTGATTTTTTTGAGGATGCAACATCGACAATGGATAATTGCAAAGCATATGACATGGTTTATTTAGATTTCCAGAAAGCTTTTGACAAAGTCCCGCATAAAAGATTAATTCTCAAACTGAACGCAGTAGGGATTCAAGGAAATGCATGCACATAAAGTAGGGAGTGGTTAACATGTAGAAACCAGAAAGTACTCATTAGAGGAGAAAGCTCAAAATGGAGCGAGGTAACCAGTGGAGTACCACAGGGATCAGTATTAGGTCCTCTGCTATTCCTAATCTACATTAATGATTTAGATTCTGGTATAGTAAGCAAACTTGTTAAATTTGCAGATGACGCAAAAATAGGAGGAGCGGCAAACACTGTTGCAGTAACAAAGGTCATTTAAAATGATCTAGACAGCATTCGGAACTGGGCAGACACATGGTAAATTACATTTAATAGAGAAAAGTGTAAAGTATTGCACGCAGGCAATAAAAATGTGCATTATAAATATAATATGGGAGATACTGAAATTGAAGAAGGGAACTATAAAAAAGACCTAGGAGTTTATGTTGACTCAGAAGTGTCTTCATCTAGACAATGTGGGGAAGCTATAAAAAAGGTCAGCAAGATGCTCGTATATTTTGTGAGAAGTGTTTAATTTAATCAAGGGAAGTAATGTTCAAACTCTACAATGCTTTGTTAAGACCTCACCTAGAATATTGTGTTCATTTCTGGTCACCTCCTTACAAAAAGGATATTGCTGCTCTAGAAAGAGTGCAAAGAAGAGCAACCAGAATTATCCCGGGTTTAAAAGGCATGTCGTATGCAGACAGGCTAAAATAATTTAATCTGTTCAGTCTTGAACAAAGAAGACTACGTGGTGATCTGATTCAAACATTCAAATTCTAAAAGGTATAGACAATGTCGACACAGGGGACTTTTTTGCCCTGAAAAAAGAAACAAGGACCAGGGGTCACAAATGGAGATTAGATAAATGGGCATTCAGAACAGAAGATAGGAGGCACTTTTTTACACAGAGAATTGTAAGGGTCTGGAACCAACTCCCCAGTAATGTTGTAGAAGCTGACACCCTGGGATCCTTCAAGAAGCTGCTTGATGAGATTCTGGGATCAGTAAGCTACTAACAACCAAACGAGCAAGATGGGCTGAATGGCCTCCTCTCGTTTGTAAACTTTCTTATATTCTTATGTTTTTATGAAGGTAAATAAGCGGGGTTTAGTTGAGTGGGGGATGGAGGGGGGTGATGCTGGGATGACAGAATCACTGTCGAGCCCTCTTCAGGTGTTATGGACTAGTCGAAGAAACACCAAGGATGAAAGATGCCCTCTTGAAGACCCCAGAGAAGTACCCTACTCAGCTCAATCCAGACAGTTGTTATCTATTTTTATATAGCGCCTTTCATAGTGCCCAGAAGGGGGGAGCCCGTGCATCCAGCACCCAGAAGGGGGGAGCCCGTGCATCCGGCGCCCAGAAGGGGGGAGCGTGAGCATCCAGCGCCCAGAAGGGGGGATCGTGAGCATCCAGCGCCCAGAAGGGGGAGGCCAACAGGTCCAGAACCTGAGCCTCCAGCAGCAGAAAAAGAATACCTGCTGCCTCTGCCTCCGCCACCTCCACCGCTTCCACCAGCAGAGGGTGAATCCCTGCTGGTTCCGCCTCAACCGCCATGGGAGGACTGCTTGCCCCTCCCACCTCCACCAGCAGAGGGTGAATACCTGCAGGTTCTGTCTCCACCACCATGGTAGAACAGCTTGCCGCTCCCAGCTCCACCAGCAGAGGGAGAATGCTTGCTGGTTCTGCCTCAGCCGCCGTTGGAGGACTGCTTGTCCCTCCCACATCCATCAGCAGAGAGTGAATACCTGCTGGTTCCATCTCAAGCACCCTGGGAGGACAGCTTACCGCTCCCACCTCCACCAGCAGGGGGTGAATATCTGCTGGTTCCACCTCCACCGCCTTGGAAAGGACTGCTCCTGCCCTGCCTCGCACCGCCCAAGGATGCCTGCCTCACGCCGCCCAAGGATGCCTGCCTCGCATCGCCTGGCGGCTGCCTGCTGCTCCGCATCGCCTGGGGCTGCCTGCTACTCCGCATCGCCTGTGGAGCCACCAGTTACAGGGTACGAGGGAGAGGTGGAGCTCCCGCTGCCGCATCCATGGCCAGGGGCTCCCCTCCCGAGTTCACCTCTGGAGGGTCCGCTGCTGCTACCGTCGCCTCCCGAGGGTCCGCTGCTGCTGTTTGGATGGGAGGAGGACATCCCGCCGTGACCATCCCCGGAGACACCTTGCTTCCCCGGGACTTTAGCAAATAAGGGGGGGAGGTGGCCGAAAAGGCCATGTGTGCTGTTCACAAGGGGGGGGGGGGGTATGTGTGGTGGAGTGTCCCGCCCCTTTGTTTGTTATTTATTTATATTATGATTTATGTTTTATATTACGGCGAAAGCCGATTGTTATTTGTTACTGTTTTGTATTTTAAAAACCTTGTGAGGATGCGTGGCTGATCAGCTACTGATTATTTAACTAGCTGACAGTCCCGCATCCTTACTAAACTTGTGCAGACTGTAGCCGAGGGGTAATAAGATAATTAACAGCTAGTTAACCCCTCGGTCAGAATATAAAAGCCTCTAGCTGTCCGCGCTAAAGCGGAGAGTGTCAGAGGCGAGACAGGATTTTGAGAGCGAGAAGAGTAGAAGCGAAACAACTGCTAAACCTTATTTGTTTATTTGTTTGGCCAACACGCCTTTTTGTTTTGCAGTGTTTCATTTTGTTTCAATCTTTTGTTTTTGTTTTATTATTTAATAAATACACTGACCGTCGTAGCGCTGCAGTTTCACCACCACCATTCCTTGTTTTGGTTCCTGTTTCTGGTCCGTGACGTCACCACTCACATGCCACTCAACAGCACTCGGCCACAAGAAGTAACTACAATTTGTTTTAGTATTATTAATTTGAGCTACATGAGGAAAAACATGAGATTCCAGTAGAAAAATGTTTCGAAAAAATGTCCTTTTCGCATGTCCTTCCGGAACAATTTTAAAAAGCACCTTCAGTCAGCAACCTTTTAATGTGTCTGCAATGTTTGTTTAGCTGATAATAATCTTTATTATTGTGCATTACTGTCCAAAGGGCAACCTGTTCCAGAGAACAATCAAAGTGAAAACAACTTATTAACATCAGAAATAAAAGCTGCCTCTGGTCTAAAGACCTAAAGGTTGGATTTGTTTTTACAGCTTGTAACAGGGCGAGGTGCCCTGTACATTGATTTGATTATTTTATTTTAGAACGGGGTCCCCCTCTGCCCTTGTATTATTTTGTATTTGTTTTGTATTATTATTATTATTATGATTTATTTATTATGTATAGAAGACGGCGAAGCGGTGCAGGTTTTGTTATTGTTTATTATTGTATTTATAGATGACGGCGTAGCCGAATGTTTGTTTGTTTTTGTATTAAGTAGAGTGGATGGGAAGCCCCATCCACACAGTAATTAGAAAGCTCGTGCAGAAGGTGGCCATCTCCCGAATTAATTAGGTGATTTAATTTGTTGCTAATCGGGAGATGGTCACCTGAATATAAAAGCCTGCAGCTCTCGGCACTCGGGGTCGGTGTTTGAGAGGAGGAGTGAGAGCGAGAAAACGAAACTTTAAAATAGTAAGACAGGAACAGTGACAGCAATTGCCCAGCCTGACCAGTGTTTTATTTTGTTTGTGTTCGAGACTTGTTTTGTTTAAATATTTATTTTCGCTCTGTGAGTAAGTTTCTTTTTGTTAAAATATTTTATTTCTTTTTGTTATTTAAAAATAAAACAGCGTGAGCGCCTTTAACTTCAGTCCCTGGTGTCAGTTTTCCTTCCTGCTTCTGGCCTGACGTCAGACCACTCAGCCACCCTGTCACACAGCTCTTCAGTTTTAAGTACACGAAAAGAACAGATACTTCCAATATCTCTTACACACACACTCCAGTGATGACGGCATTAGTCAAAACATTTACCTGCGTGACTTGGTTTCTCACAGTTTGGGATTGAGTGACGTTCTAGATGAACAACCCTCTAAGACATCATGTAAAGTGCAGCTGCAGCAAACACGATCGTCAGGCTTGTATGGAGCTTGCATTGTAGATTCAAACCTGAAGCTCTATAAACTGTGGAGCGCATCTACTTTTTTGCACTCAGGCTTGTTGCCACGGTAACCGGCTTGTTTCAGAAAAGACGAGGAGCAGTATAAGTGGGGGTTTTGTTTATGAAAAAAAAGGTTACATAAAATATGTGTATTCTGTAGACACAAGTCCAGTACATCCTGTGAGTCACCTGTTATCCCGTGTAACATGGGTATGGGTGGGGAGTTTTAATAAATAAAAATACGTTATCCCCAGATTCAATCAATGACATCTTGGCTGTTTATGAATATATTGAGGCCGAAATGAATGACAACTATCAGATAATGTGGACAAAAATGTATTGTTTTTACTTTATTTCTTGCATTTATGCATACTAGACTACTTTTACATTATCACAGCCATGTGAGTTTCCAAACTAGATTATAAATACGCAATGTGTGTAAAATAATGTATCTAGCTTTTTAATTATTTTTTTTATTATTCCTTAAGAAGTGCAAATAATAAGTGACTTATTTGGTGGGTCAATCAATAGCTTTTTATTGAAGTAGCCTGAATTAACTTCTCTGCTTGTCTAAACAATGTAATGAGGAAGAAACAGTTTGTGATATTCGTCCATTTTCTGTGCTATACAGTAAGAAAAGTAACTAGAATGGAGTCAGAGACGCTGTAATCAATTCCTTAACTCTTTAAGGATCAAGGGATTTTCCAAAGCTGGTAAATTACTCAGAGTAAAGGTTAATAAACTACGTTGAGAGTTCTTTATGTTCTTTACGTTGCAATTTTCCATTGATAGTCGTGGCACTTTACTGTTGAGTAAGTGTCTTCTAATTCAAAGCAAAATCTCCTGCCCTGCCCCATAATGAATACGAATTTATATGGGCATGCAAAACAGTTACGTTATATTTTTAAGTAGTCACTAAGAATTTTGGGATTGATGTGTCCACATAGGCAAATGCTATGTGCATACGTAAAAATGGAGCAGAACAAAATTTCACAATTTAAAAAATATTAAAATGAAAACAAAAATTCCCAGGAAGCGCAGAAGTATAGAGTATGAAGAGAAGTTCCCAGAACTCATTGAAACTGATGAAGCAAGAAAATACAAAACAAAGAGGAAAAACCGCAGTGAAAACTACACGACTTCACTAGTCCATATGATTTAGATAACATTATAAAATACCAGCGTGTATTTGGTGAAGGAAAAGAGAATAGCTTAAAAAAAGAAACTCCCAAATCCACAGTTGAAAACAAAACATGATAACATTTAGAAAGTAACTTTTTTATTATTAAAATAAGTAAAAAATGAAAGTTTGTTTTGCTAAAGAATTGTTTGACGGTGACATCTTCCACAAAATACAAAAGGAAACATTTAAATAATGGCATTTACTTTTCATTTGATATGTAAAAAAACCCCAAAACTATTACAGTGAGCTCCAAATATAAAGGGCACTACCAGTCGATATAATGGGCCAAATTTATCAGCGTCTTTAGGCCAGAGAGCAAAGAGCGCTGGTGAAGGTGTAGCCAAAATGTTATAATTTCATAACATTTTTGACCAGCAGTCTAGAAGATCTTTAGAACTGAAAGGGACTGACATGTGCACTTATTGGTGAGATGGAAGTATACTTCATCAGGGGTACAAATCGATTTGAAAATTGGTGCTAAACTGTTTTGAAAGTTGTATTGGAGGTGTCTGTTTCTTCTTGTGTTTTGTTTGCTTGTCTTGTGATATTATAGGTTGTTCATCCAGAACTTCAATCACAAACTCTGCACAGGTAAAAACCAGAAGAAACTTACAAAGACAAGTAACTACAATTTGTTTTAGTATTATTAATTTTTCCTACCTGAGGAAAAAGATGAGATTCCAGTAGAAAAATGTTTCGAAAAAATGTCCTTTTCGCATGTCCTTCCGGAACAATTTTAAAAAGCACCTTCAGTCAGCCACCTTTTAATGTGTCTGCAATGTTTGTTTAGCTGATAATAATCTTTATTATGGTGCATTACTGTCCAAAGTGCAACCTGTTCCAGAGAACAATCAAAGTGAAAACAACTTATTAACATCAGAAATAAAAGCTGCCTCTGGTCTAAAGACCTAAAGGTTGGATTTGTTTTTACAGCTTGTAACAGGGCGAGGTGCCCTGTACATTGATTTGATTATTTTATTTTAGAACAGGGTCCCCCTCTGCCCTTGTATTATTTTGTATTTGTTTTGTATTATTATTATTATGATTTATTTATTATGTATAGAAGACAGCGAAGCGGTGCAGGTTTTGTTATTGTTTATTATTGTATTTATAGATGACGGCGTAGCCGAATGTTTGTTTGTTTTTGTATTAAGTAGAGTGGATGGGAAGCCCCATCCACACAGTAATTAGAAAGCTCGTGCAGAAGGTGGCCATCTCCCGAATTAATTAGGTGATTTAATTTGTTGCTAATCGGGAGATGGTCACCTGAATATAAAAGCCTGCAGCTCTCGGCACTCGGGGTCGGTGTTTGAGAGGAGGAGTGAGAGCGAGAAAACGAAACTTCAAAATAGTAAGACAGGAACAGTGACAGCAATTGCCCAGCCTGACCAGTGTTTTATTTTGTTTGTGTTCGAGACTTGTTTTGTTTAAATATTTATTTTCGCTCTGTGAGTAAGTTTCTTTTTGTTAAAATATTTTATTTCTTTTTGTTATTTAAAAATAAAACGGCGTGAGCGCCTTTAACTTCAGTCCCTGGTGTCAGTTTTCCTTCCTGCTTCTGGCCTGACGTCAGACCACTCAGCCACCCTGTCACACAGCTCTTCAGTTTTAAGTACACGAGAAGAACAGATACTTCCAATATCTCTTACACACACACTCCAGTGATGACGGCATTAGTCAAAACATTTACCTGCGTGACTTGGTTTCTCACAGTTTGGGATTGAGTGACGTTCTAGATGAACTACCCTCTAAGACATCATGTAAAGTGGATCGTCAGGCTTGTATGGAGCTTGCATCGTAGATTCAAACCTGAAGCTCTATAAACTTGTAAGCTTGTTTCAGAAAAGATGAGGAGCAGTATAGGTGGGGGTTTTGTTTATGAAAAAAAAGGTTACATAAAATATGTGTATTCTGTAGACACAAGTCCAGTACATCCTGTGAGTCACCTGTTATCCCGTGTAACATGGGTATGGGTGGGGAGTTTTAATAAATAAAAATACGTTATCCCCAGATTCAATCAATGACATCTTGGCTGTTTATGAAGATATTGAGGCCGAAATGAATGACAACTATCAGATAATGTGGACAAAAATGTATTGTTTTTACTTTATTTCTTGCATGTATGCATACTAGACTACTTTTACATTATCACAGCCATGTGAGTTTCCAAACTAGATTATAAATACGCAATGTGTGTAAAATAATGTATCTAGCTTTTTAATTATTTTTTTATTATTCCTTAAGAAGTGCAAATAATAAGTGACTTATTTGGTGGGTCAATCAATAGCTTTTTATTGAAGTAGCCTGAATTAACTTCTCTGCTTGTCTAAACAATGTAATGAGGAAGAAACAGTATGTGATATTCGTCCATTTTCTCTGCTATACAGTAAGAAAAGTAACTAGAATGGAGTCAAAGACGCTGTGATCAATTCCTTAACTCTTTAAGGATCAAGGGATTTTCCAAAGCTGGTAAATTACTCAGAGTAAAGGTTAATAACCTACGTTGAAAGTTCTTTATGTTCTTTACGTTGCAATTTTCCATTGATAGTCGTGGCACTTTACTGTTGAGTAAGTGTCTTCTAATTCAAAGCAAAATCTCCTGCCCTGCCCCATAATGAATACGAATTTATATGGGCATGCAAAACAGTTACGTTATATTTTTAAGTAGTCACTAAGAATTTTGGGATTGATGTGTCCACATAGGCAAATGCTATGTGCATACGTAAAAACAGAGCAGAACAAAATTTCACAATTTAAAAAATATTAAAATGAAAACAAAAATTCCCAGGAAGCGCAGAAGTATAGAGTATGAAGAGAAGTTCCCAGAACTCATTGAAATTGATGAAGCAAGAAAATACAAAACAAAGAGGAAAAACCGCAGTGAAAACTACACGACTTCACTAGTCCATATGATTGAGATAACATTATAAAATACCAGCGTGTATTTGGTGAAGGAAAAGAGAATAGCTTAAAAAAAGAAACTCCCAAATCCACAGTTGAAAACAAAACATGATAACATTTAGAAAGTAACTTTTTTATTATTAAAATAAGTAAAAAATGAAAGTTTGTTTTGCTAAAGAATTGTTTGACGGTGACATCTTCCACAAAATACAAAAGGAAACATTTAAATAATGGCATTTACTTTTCATTTGATATGTAAAAAAACCCCAAAACTATTACAGTGAGCTCCAAATATAAAGGGCACTACCAGTCGATATAATGGGCCAAATTTATCAGCGTCTTTAGGCCAGAGAGCAAAGAGCGCTGGTGAAGGTGTAGCCAAAATGTTATAATTTCATAACATTTTTGACCAGCAGTCTAGAAGATCTTTAGAACTGAAAGGGACTGACAAGTGCACTTATTGGTGAGATGGAAGTATACTTCATCAGGGGTACAAATCGATTTGAAAATTGGTGCTAAACTGTTTTGAAAGTTGTATTGGAGGTGTCTGTTTCTTCTTGTGTTTTGTTTGCTTGTCTTGTGATATTATAGGTTGTTCATCCAGAACTTCAATCAGAAACTCTGCGCAGGTAAAAACCAGAAGAAACTTACAAAGACAAGTAACTACAATTTGTTTTAGTATTATTAATTTTTCCTACCTGAGGAAAAAGATGAGATTCCAGTAGAAAAATGTTTCGAAAAAATGTCCTTTTCGCATGTCCCTCAGGAAAAATTTTAAAAAGCACCTTCAGTCAGCCACCTTTTAATGTGTCTGCCCTGTTCGTTTAGCTGATATACTCTTTATTATGGTGCATTACTGTCCAAAGTGCAACCTGTTCCAGAGAACAGTCAAAGTGAAACAAACTTATTAACATCAGAAATAAATGGTTGTGGCGGAGTGTCCCGCCCCTATGTATTTATTTATTATTATTTGTATTTGTTTGCGGCGCGGATAAAAGCGCCACGTCTTTTGTTATTGTTTTTTATATTTAAAAACCTGTGAGGATGCATGGCAGATCATGTATTGGGTTTATTTTATGTAAACAATTAATTAAGTAATGGTTTGTGTTGGTTTAAAAGGGGAATGACTTCAAATGTATTATTTGGGATTATTTAAAAACAAGGATTTGTATTATTGTTGGTTTAAATGTGGTCTGGCAGAGACGGGATTAGCAAGTCGTCCCTGCCAGATCGCTCATGAGAATGTGTAGTCAGCAGTTAATGATTATTGATAATTTGCCTGTTTATGTGTTTAAGAACATAAGAAAGTTTCCAAACGAGAGGAGGCCCCATTCAGCCCATTTTGCTCGTTTGGTTGTTAGTAGCTTATTGATCCCAGAATCTCATCAATCAGCTTCTTGAAGGATCCCAGGGTGTCAGCTTCTACAACATTACTGGGGAGTTGGTTCCAGACCCTCACAATTCTCTATGTAAAAAAGTGCCTCCTATTTTCTGTTCTGAATGCCCCTTTATCTAATTTGTGACCCCTGGTCCTTGTTTCTTTTTTCAGGTCAAAAAAGTCCCCCCTTTTTTTCACATTGGAAATAAAAACTTGTGTTAAATCTGTATTAATGCTCACAAGACAGCATTTTCATGATTGTAGTCTGCTCTAGGAATACAATAGTTGTAGTAGGGCAAGAGTTCACAAACTGTCTTGGCCCATCCACTTCATGAATCCACAGAAACATATTTTTTTCCTCCTTACAAATCACACCCTTTTTGTTTTATAATGATACATACTGCACAGCCATTAGAAATTATTAATAATATGGTAGAGCTGATGTCAATGTGGTGTTACCTTTATAAAAAAATAAATAAAAAAATAACTTAACAGCTGCATTAAATTGACTCCCTGGCCTGGGATTTCTTGGTCAAGTGTCAGGGTCCATTGGGAGAGAATATTTCTGTACAGGCAATGCCTTTAAACTTCCAGAGTATTTAAAACTGATCAGACTGTATAACTCTTGTAACCATTTTTAAGGGGAAAAAAAAGAAACAAAGTTTCTTCATTGGCCAAATGAAGCCATAGGATCATTAGGTCTGGGCCGCTAGTGTACGGTATGTTATGCTCATCCAGCTGCATGATTTCTCCTACTTGTTTCAAACGAGCTTCCTCTGCATTCAAGGCCCTTTTCAGTTTTTCTTTTTTCATCATCACTTTCAGAGCCATGCTTCCTATGATGCTTCTTTTTTTTCTTCCGCTGGGTCGACATTGTCTATACCTTTTAGGATTTTGAATGCTTGAATCAGATCACCATGTAGTCTTCTTTGTTCAAGACTGAATAGATTCAATTCTTTTAGCCTGTCTGCATACGACATGCCTTTTAAACCTGGGATAATTCTGGTTGCTCTTCTTTGCACTCTTTCTAGAGCAGCAATATCCTTTTTGTAAGGAGGTGACCAGAACTGAACACAGTAGTCTAAATGAGGTCTTACTAATGCATTGTAAAATTTTAACATTACTTCCCTTGATTTAAATTCAACACTTCTCACAATATATCCGAGCATCTTGTTGGCCTTTTTCATAGCTTCCCCACATTGTCTAGATGAAGACATTTCTGAGTCAACATAAACTCCTAGGCCTTTTTCATTGATTCCTTCTTCAATTTTCACAAGATTTAAACTGACTTTGGACAAGGCCTCAGTACAGCTCAGTGCATATGTTTGTATTAGAAAGCACGGATATCCATGGAGTCAATTTGAAAGAGATGAAAAGACTGACAAAACTTTACAATGTTTGGCATTTATACCTTTGTAAACACTTGTTGACTCCACTCCCATTTGTCTTACTTCTGTCCAATGATAGGGGTTACCACTCTATCATTGCACATTCCTGCTGCGATGGAAAAGGGGGGGTTGAATACCATATTGAACCTAGCAGGGTGAATCCCTCTTGTCTTTCAGTTCCCTTCCCCCTGTCGCAGGTGACGCTGAACTAGTTATTCCGTGTAGTAAAACACTGGATCCTTTGCATGGAGGATCTCAGTAAGCTACAGTGCACGGTTCATCAACTGATTCAGATTCAGTTATGTTAAGTTTGCCAACTGATGATGTGGAGCAGAACAGTAACTGGATGAACATGTCCAAGTATCTTATAGGTATGAAGTCAAGCCATGGAAATCCACACCTGTGATGCGAAACTTTGGATCAAGGGACTTGTTATGGAACCAACTAGAGCTGAACCTGGAATAGAATTTGAATCCTGCTGGGAACGTGCGGATATGCTGGACATGTGCTAGACAATTTCCAATATGAAATGTACTTTGATATAAAAAATGAAAGAATAGGGGTTTTTTAAGACAAACATAGAAGGATAAAGAAAGAGTATCCTTGTATCGCCAGTAGATGGCTCCCTTGCTCCATGAAATAGGTCAGTCTACTCGTTGTTTTTGTCAAGAAATTAGTTAAGTATATAGTATAGTAATCTTGAGTCTTTAAGAAAATATGGAATAAACGATTTACTGCTTTTATATCTTATCTTTAGAAAGCATGACGCTTGATAAAAATGCACAATTTTGGCAAAAAAGTGGACGTTACTCCCACCTATAAATTTATGTTCCAAAGACAAGATTAGAAAGGATTCTTTGCAACATATAAATCAACAATTAAAACTTAGCAGCCAAGGTCTTAAGAAAAAAAAACTGTTTCGGCAGGATTTTGTATGAACAAAGGACAGGTTCAAGCTTAGTTCAGTCATTATAGAATATAGAAGTTGAATGCATTTATACCGGCCTGTATTTGGATTTAAATCTTAGAGGGAATCACTGAAGAAATAAAAATTACACACAAAAGCCAGGTATTACAGGTTAGTAAAAATAAATGATTAACCCTTTTCTATACAAAACAATATTTGAAACTAAAAAATATCTATTTGATTTCATAGGATTAATATGTTTTCAGTATTTGGTATAATAAGAAAACATATTATTTAAACTGACGAGTGTTATTGCTTGTTCATGACTTTACTGTAGTGATAAAAAGATTAAAAGCTGGAGCAGTATTCAATTTAATTAATTGGGGAATTGGTTTGGTTTCTTTCTCCTTCTATTAAATAAAAAGTCCTTTAGACATTATAATAACCATTAAATTATAGAATATAAAAGGTATGCTATGTTTTTGTGTTAGTTTGTAATAATATACTACAATGTACCTTGTTATTAATCCACTATACTATTGTCTAATGATGGTAGATGGAGTCAATATAATATGGTTCTTTGAAACTGCTGCCTAGCATTGGAAAAAGGGGCCTCTGTCCTGATCAAGATGTACGGGCTGTAGAGAAAGGAGGGGGGTCTTCTTGCATTCCACTCCAGCAAAGCAGCAAATCTTATAGATTTGGAATTTAAGGTTTATGAATTAATGGTTTAGCACAGATAAAAAATATATCTTGAAATAATATGCAAAAATTATGGCATAACAGACATTGATAGGTCATATATCTGAAAAAAGTGCTTGCACAGACTTTGGCCTTGAAAAAAACAAGAGACTGTGGAAATTGCTTACAATAGCATATTCTCAGAGTCAGATACAGGTCAGAAGCCTGGTATAGTATGTCTGTTACGAAATAAATAATTGTAATGAAAATTATTACCACTTAAACTTAATGAAACTAATTGAATATTGTATGAGGCAATCTTTTGTCAAATACTCTGTTAGACATTAGTATATAGAATCAAAACTGACTCATTAAAAACATATTGAAACACAAAATGAGGTTAAAAGAAACACATACCTTTAATTTAGCAAAATATAATCAATTAGAGATGATGTCACATATTAAAAACATCTCTCATATATAACACATATAAAAAATAGTGTTTGCATGCACATATAACAGTAGTGTTTGTTCTATTATATTATAAACCAGGATCCTGGGAACCTTGGTTCACTTGACTTTTCAGATAAAGGAGGGGCTCGGAGGAAAGCAAGAAATGAGATCATAGGTTTGGAGTTGGACAAATATGAAGTCTTGAATTTATTGGTACATGACACCTATTAATTCTGAAAAGTTTGCCCGGATCTTTTGAAAACTATTATTTGTAAAAAAAAAAAAAAATAAATAAGAACTGTCTAAACAGATTAATGATTGGATTTAATTGAGGCATCCCATGTATTCCAATGAGACGAAAAACCTATATAACTCCTAAGTAATCATAATGGGGTACTACACTCACACCTGGCAGGGTGAGGTGGTCCATCCTCTGCAGACTTACACAATTAAGCTGATTGAACTCAGTTTCATCTGCTTCTTCAAGACAGTTCTTTTCTTTGCACTTCCTTGTATCGGAGGGTAAGCATTAATCAAATATTATTTGATCTCACATGTATTGAATGCATTGCTATAAGGGATTTACACTATTTTTTAGAATTAAGAGAGTGTTCTGTTGAATGTGCTGAAATATAGCAGTGGGTGCTTTAGGTGATGTGTTCTTGGCCTGCCCGCAGGCCTTGCAAATACATATAAATGTATTGAAGTGTTAACTTTGATATCTGTTAAAGACACTGGACTGCCCAGATAGTCTAACAGCTGGGGATATGAGGTAGACTGTAACTACTCAATCCAATATTTAGCAGTTAATAAACCGAATGAGTACTGATCATACTCTGATTCGTAAAAAACTTCAAATACATGAGTCTGTGTGAATTTCTTGATTACTAAAAGTCATCTCGATATATTGCGGGTCCAGTGCATGAACAATACCCCACTAGGAGTAATAACATCTCTGTCCCCCTAACGTCTTCCCTGAGTTAAGAGTGTGTGCTGAGCAAATAAAAAGAGTACGTATGAAATCTGAACCCTCAGAATTCATGACAAAATCCTTGACAAATTGTGAAGGTACAATATACTGTAAGTTTTTTTATGTAAAACTTGGAAAGAGGTTGAAATTGGCAATTTTTAAAAATGTTATTTAGTATTTTGCATTTGCCATTCGGAGGTTGATTTTTTTGTAAAATACTATGCATTGTAAAACCTTATCTAGCTCTGCAACTGTTCAAGATATTTAATCACTGGAAAGATCTACTTCATGCCTTTCTGTAGGTATATTTGGTTTTAATTTCTGTTTTAACGTTCCAAAAAGCGCTTACACAGAAAGTGTTCATATTTATGACCAAATATGGTCATTCCCGTAGGCAGCATAGGGCTAAAGAAAAATGACATTTATTTTACTTATTTTCTTTATTTTACCATTTAAGAAAAATTGCTTGGAAAACCTCCTTAGGGACCCCTTTTCTGTCTTGTTTAAACTATGTGGGTAGTCACTGCACTTCAAGTACTGAACCACAGCATCAAACCTCTTAATCTGCTCTGAAGTAGCCATTCCTGAAAAGAAACTTTTGTAGATACAAGATTGTAAATAAACAGTGGTTTGCAAGGATAGCATCACTTGATGTTTCTGTGGAGAAACAGGAGTGGACAGACTGTTTAGTGGTCACATGTTTGCACACCCTTGCCTAAAAAGAAATATCAAAGCCACCCAGAATATTAATAAAGGGATTGGAGTTATATTGTTTTAATTTTTTTTTTTTATAGATAGGTGTGCAAGATTTTCTCCTTATCACAATGTGTGGGGGGGTGTGGGTGTGTGTGTATGGGGGTGTAATGTGACTATTTTAATTTTCATACACTTTTTGTTTATGTTAGTCTTTGCATTTATATTTTTGTGAATCCAGTTATTTGAAAAGACTGAGCAAACATTTGGCCATGACTGCATACACCATCAGATGAGTTATGAACATAACAGGATGAGAGTTTATACATGTTACTTAAATTATATAGATTCTGTAAATTTTATACAGTGACTGTGACAGCTGTCTGCGAAGGAAATTTAAATTCTGCATAGTAGTACAAAGACATTTTCAATGAGGGACCTCTGTCTTTCAATGGGCATCTGTGAAAACTGGGTAGTGATGGTGCCCAGCTAAAGACGTGCAAAATCTATGCAGGTACAAGTAGTTATTTATTTATTTATTTATTAGCAGATGCCCTTATCTAGGGCGACTTACAATTGTTACGAGATATCGCATTATTTTTACATACAATTACATTATTTTTTACACATTATTTTTACATACAATTTACCCATTTATACAGTTCGGTTTTTACTGGAGCAACCTAGGTAAAGTATCTTGCTCAAGGGTACAGCAGCAGTGTCCCCCACTTGGGATTGAACCCACGACCCATATGTCAAGAGTCCAGAGCCCTAACCACTATTCCACAATGCTTGTTGTCCTAGCATTTTAAATACTGCTCTACCAGCAGTTGTAAGGACATGCAATATCAGCTCACAGTACATATCCTAATTTTAAAGATGTAAACAGATAGCAGTTTGCATTGTCTTCTCAATCTGTAATGATATACGAAAAAATAACTCCACTGTTATGTGGTACAAATGCTTGACTTTGTAACATTAATTGCTTAATTACAGCTAATTAATTACTTCGCTAACTAATGCAAAAAATATGAATAATGTATGCACCGTGACATAACCTTAAAATAAACTGCTCTGGAAACAGTAGGCGGAAAATCTGCAATCAACCGTCTCTTTTGATCCTCTCAGGACAGAATGGCCATTCGGTTTTAATATTTTGTGAAATAGTGCTGCATGCAAGGATACAGTGCTACCAAGGCACGGGTGGGGGTTTAAGTTTTTAAGTTACTGTAACTTGTAATATAAAAAACAAAACACAAGCAATTAAAGACTTGAAGCTTTCTGTGAACTAAACAGACAGAGCTACTCCTTGCAGGGGGCTGTGATAACTTATAAGGAACTCAGACAAACAGACAAACGTTTCGATAGTGCTTTGTGTGAATCTACTATCATATATAAAAATAAACATTTTGGTTGCTATGTTTGTTTTCCTTTTTAAAGTAAGGTACCTATATTGCTTTTGTCATATATTTACATTGGGGGACAATGTATTATCTATCAATTATGGATATTGACACATATGGGAACTGTCTGAATCAATTCCTGGCCCCACTGTAAAACATATGAGCATATAAAACAACTGTATGAACAATTTTATAGCTGTGGTACATAAAATACATTTTTATGCAACTTGAATGATAACTTTTCAAATAAACAATTATATATTGTGTTGCTTTTAAATCTATTTTTTCACTGTACAAGGAAGTAGCAAGCAGAGCGAATGTAAAAACGAAAGTGATAGTAAAAAGTTAAAGAGGAAAACATAACTAAGGATGCAGGGAGGATCCACGTTCAAAGGGCAGCCACAATGACGTCCGTGTGTCCTATATGATGACGTCAAGTCTGTTCTATAAGACGAGGTTTCTCCTTGTCCTGTCACACACTGAAGCGAGTCTGGAGGAGAAGGTAAGTGAAGGTGCATTTTATTTATTTATTTATTTATTTTATATTTTTTTACAAATACTGTGTTTGCAAAACTTTAGTTGCACCATTTGATTTTTATTTAGTAACGAGATGTAAACCGTTTTTAACTCAATGCGTTCAGCTCTACTTGCATACTGCTGAATAGGTTTTGTGATAAATGTTCAATGTTTCCTCTTTCTCGCCCACCTCTCTATTCACTACTTCCCCGTTCTCCTTCTCTCCACTTTCTCGCCCTACCTCCTTCCCCCTCTCCCCCCTCCCCTCCCTCCTCCCGCTCCCTTATCTCTCTCCCTCTTCCCCTCTCCCTCTCCTCTCTATCCGTCACTCCCTGCTCCTTACCCGCCTCTCCCTCTCTATTTCCTAATTTCGTGGGTTCTCTCTTTAGACAAGACGCAGCTGAACCGGGATGGTGAAGGACCACATTATAGACACTTTAGAGTGCCTGCCCAACAACGGGCTAAAACGGTTCAAGGACAAGCTGGGCGAAACGCCGTTCCAGGGGCGCAAAATCGCCAAGAGGAATCTTCAGAAGGGGGGAAGCATGAAAGTAGCTGGTTTGTTAATCGGCACCTTCACCATAAAGCAGGCTGTTGACATCACGATATCTGTTTTAAAGGCCATTAGCGAGGCAAAACTGGCTGACGAGTTGCAAAGAAAGACTAAACACGGTAAGATGATGATGATGATGATGATGATTATCAGCAGTATCCGTTCACAGCCCTATATATTATATTAGAACTCCCCGAATTTACAGTCTTAATTATTATACAGCTGTAAGGTTTATTATGTAAAGATCCCGTGGACATCTTAACTGACTTCACCACAGCGTACAAACTGGCAGTTTAATAAAAATGACAACCAGATTTCAAAATATTACTACAAACGTACCTGGAAAAAAATTGTGAAAACAGGGAAATCTATCAAATACCAGCAGAGCATCTCGAAAACATGCTGGAGAAATCTATCCTGTCAGTGACGCGTCACAACTAGTCACGTGCATGTGAGGAGATTTTTGGAATCGGTTCCCGAAACGGGTATCTGTCACCACTAGGGATGGGCGATACCACTGATTTTCTTTTCAATCCGATACCAAGTAACACCAAGGCTAGTATCCCAATACCAATACCGATACCGATACTTTTAAAAGTCTTCTTATGTACATAAAAAGGGGAAATCTTTGTGATTTCTACAGTGAAAATTGGTAAATGCAGACATCAAAAATTATATTTGAAAGCCTTTGTATTAGTATTAAATAAAATACCAATGATCAGACTTCTCTTTTTGTTTTCTGTTTAATAACAGCAATTATAAAACACATGTTCAATAACGTTCAACAAATGTTCAATTATATTATTACCCTTTTCAGGTGTTATTCTTCACATCACTTCAACTGAAAATTTGGGCTAATCAGATACCCTGAAGTGAAATCAACAACATAAAATAAAAATCTCTTAAGAAGAAAAGAAGAATAAATGCTGCTCTGATTTCTAGGAACACATAAATTTAGCTTTATCTTTTAATTTAGCTTTTAATTTTTAACACATAAACTTCTTACAGCACCAGGCAGGATGCACTTGAGGTCAACACTTTAGGCTACATAAAGTAATTGTCAACCTCTACCTTGATTCTTTCCCCATTTATAGGTTTTTGTTTAGAAACAACAGCATGTTGACATTTTCCCCCTTCAGTCTGTTTCTTCTTTGGCTCACTAACTCTCCTGCCTTTGAAAAAATTCTTTCTGAGGGTACGGATGAAGCAATGAATCCCAGGTATTTTGCTGCAAGTCTGCTTAGGGATGGGAATGTTTGCTCATGCTCTTGCCACCAATGTAATGGGTCCTGGTCCCAGGGAATTAACTTTTCCTCTAAGTAACGGCGCATTTCAATGAGTGCATCAGTACCTGTTGAGCGGTGCTGTTGGGCAGACAGAACTTGAATGTCAAAATCCGCCCATATCCCTCCTTTTGCTGTAGCTGGGGCAGAGCTTGGGGTAGATGCAGGAGTCACTGGTGAGGCAAATCTTGGCATAGGTGCAGAGGCAGAGCTTGGCACAGGTGCTGAGGTAGAGCCTGGTGACTCTGAAGTGGGCTGATGGACTTCCTGCATTTCAGTGAGCATTCGCTTTTTCATAGTTTCCACATTGTCTCTGTCACGAAATGCAAGGTTTTTAAACCTTATGTCCAAGAACGTGCTGGCAGCGAGACTGTGAAAGGTTTCAATCCCACGGAATCTGCGTTGACATTGCAGTGCCAGTTCTGTGGCAAGGGAGCTACCTTGACGCTCAGTGGCTGCAGCTGCTCTGAGAAGTAGTGACACAAGGGGAATCACTTTTGAGACAGAAACATGTTTTTTGGCTGAAACTTCCCACGTTGCCTCTTCGAGGGGTCTCAGGGCCTCAATGGTAAGGTGGATAATGGATAGCTCTTCATTGCTTAAGCATAGGGTGTTCTTTCCAAGTAGACAGAGGGCTGTGGTAACTGCTTCCCTCTGCTCATGGAGTCTCTCCAACATGTAGAATACAGAATTCCACCTTGTTTCTACTGACTGAATCAGTTTATGCTCTGCCACCTTCAGTTGCTTTTGTATTTGTTTGAGCTTCTCTGTGGCTTTCGTGCTGTGGTGGAAAAAAGATACAATGCTACTGCATTTTTCCAGGAGCTGAACAACTTCAGGAACAGCTTTAATTCCATCTTTTACCACCAAGTTTAAGGTGTGGGCGAAACAGGGGTAGTGCACTGCAGAAACCATATTTGCACCATTGTCTGTAACAACTGCTACCACCTTCTGAGTTATGCCCCATTCATCTGTTATTCTTTTTAGCTCTAAACTAATGTTGTCAGCTGTATGCTGTCCATAGAAACTACAGGTTTCTAAAACAAACTCCTGCATTTGCCAGTTGTCAATGAAATGACAGGACACAGTCAAATATGCCTCTGTGGACCTTGAAGTCCACATGTCTGTTGTGAGAACCACACTGTGTGCACGTTGACAATTTGCCATACTTTGTCTTGACAGTCTTTATACATGTCGGCAATTGTACCCTCCATCAAGCGTTTGCGGCTTGGGATTTTATAGCGCGGATCAAGGGTCTTGACAAATGCATTAAAACCTCTATCCTCAACAATTGAGATTGGCTGGAGGTCCCTCACAATCATCTCTCCCAGGCTTCTTGTAACCTCTGCAGCTCTTTGGGAGTCATCTATGAAAAATAAAAATACTTATGTCCTACAAGCTACACTACATGCAGTTATGTCTTTATACATTATGGGCAGTATATGGGAGTACATTCAGCCTAAAATAGTTAGACTAAGTAGCTACAGGCAATTACTTAACATTTAAAGTGTGTAATTTAATTAATGTATGAAGAGTTTCATTCCAAAATGCATTATCCACCATTTGATAAAAGTGACACCTTTGTGATAAAATGATGGCTGGCATAAGAGTTATATTCACCAGATCATTCCTGAAGGTATTAGCAACCTGAGATCTTTACTTACATTTTATAGATATAATCTATGTTTTAGAAATCCTGAGCAATGCATATCAGTTTTTCCACAAAATTGATATAATGCATTCAGATATTGTTTGAAAATGTGTCCAATCTAGCAGCCTATTGAGTGCGTTTACATGCACAACAAAACACCGACTGGAAAAAATCAGGTTATGGCAATAATTCGACTGAAGTGTTTACATGCACAGCAGTACCGCGATTACACAAAAAACCTTGTTTACATGGGATCGGTGAAATAGTGGGGTTTCTCTTTATAAAGGACCTGGCGCCGGTTACGTAGTCAGACATGAACACATTTAAAAAACAGATAGAAATCTGACAAAGCTGCTAACATGCCCAGATTAATCAAAGTGTTGGGCAGAAATCTTGGTGTGTTACTGCTATTAAGACCCCGATTAAAGATATCAGATAAAGGTGTTTACATTACTTTTTACATAGCCGGATATTAACCTTAGTCGGGGTATCGGAGTATTAGTGTATATGTACTTGCACCCACTGTAATATTATGCTCCTCAAGAAATAAAAAGTATTAACTGATTTCTGTTCAAATGATTAAAATAACCTAATATTATCACTTAGATACCTGGATAATGCCTGCCTCTCTGAAAGGCTTCTGTCAGAGAACTCTGCCTCACTCTGTCACTAGACGTGGCGGCGGTATTTGTCTGTGTTCTCTCCCCCTCCTCTAATCGCCTCCGCCGCAACTAGTCATGCTCTCGTGTGTGACTGGTTTTTATGTGTTTTAGAAGGTTTGTGGTACTGCCACAATATCTTACACACTTTTGACATATGTCACATTTTGCTTCATTGCTGTTTATTGGAGTGAAATGACTCCAAACGATGCTTCGTTTTCTTTCGGCCATGAAAGCAGAGCTGCACTGGTAACCGTGTTCACTCTCGTTGATGTGATTGACTGTCTGTGACTGAGTGACTGCGTGTGTCTCGGCGTGCCTGTATATAGACTATATGAGGAGCGGAGGGAGAGGGCGGAAGGAGAAGTAGTTCCTATCCTAAACAACAATGTGCTACATTTCATTTTATTTTATTTTCACTTTTCAATATCTGATACACATTTAGTTTCATAAAATTTTTTTTAAAAAATCACTGGCTAAGAAAGCACCTGGTATCGATATTTTTATGTGAGGATCGATTCCCAAAAATGAAACGTCAGGATCGGAAGTATCGATACTTTGGATCGATCCGCCCATCCCTAGTCACCACGCCCACCGAGAGGACGGGGAAATGTCCCCGGGTCCCAACACCACGAATAAGGGGGTTACATTTAATAAATAAAAAAATATATATATACAAATAAATAAATCAATAAACTACAGTACACACCGACCCGATGTGCTTCTGTACGCGGCGCCAGTGCAGGCCCTGTCAAAACACTTTCACGCAAATTCAGACAATCAGAATTAATTTTAAAACTTTATAAGAACTCTAAAGAACCCTAAAGTTGCACAATATATACCACAGTATGAATTATTCTAAGATCTATAATGTTCTCAAAACAACGCGGTGCTGCAGTTTGTTAGACAAATTCTATCGTGTAAAATAAAGTACTTTCTTCAGCTGACGGTAAACACAATTAGAGAATGATCGGTTATATTGCTTAAAATACAAATAAATTTACTAATACACGTTATTAATTAAGAGCAGAGATGAGTGGTTTATTTTTGTATAGCAACACCATTACAATGTATTTTGATGCTAAAAAGCTATGGAGTGAGGGCAGCAGTGTGGAGTAGTGGTTAGGGCTCTGGACTCTTGACCGGAGGGTTGTGGGTTTAATCCCCAGTGGGGGACACTGCTGTTGTACCCTTGAGCAAGGTACTTTACCTAGATTGCTCCAGTAAAAAAAAAAAAAAAAAAAAACAACTGTATAAATGGGTAATTGTATGTAAAAATAATGTGATATCTGTATAATGTGAAATAATGTATAATGTGATATCTTGTAACAATTGTAAGTCGCCCTGGATACGGGCGTCTGCTAAGAAATAAATAATAATAATAATAATAAATTACACATGTGGAGTTTGTACAAAAACAAAGATGTATTCACTCACCTAAAAAAAAAGTTTGAATACTGTAAATAACTTAAACTACTTTGAGAAAAAATAAACGATCCAGCTGCAGATTGTAATTCAGATACTGAAACTTCTATATTCAGTTTCCTTCAAATCCATTATCAAAATACTGTATCAGTTGAAATGATCTTCCTCAGACACTTTGCTAAGATTGCTGCATGTATCATCGCTTGGTTTAATAGAAGCACGTTTGCAGTAATTACCAAGTTTGTGTAAAGCCAAGCAAACGCCTCTGTGCATATAGCGTGCGTACATATATCTTAGAAAAAACAAAGACTCTTTAGAGGCAATGCGTTTACACACCTGTATCCAATAATAAAAAACCTGCCAGCCGCAGCCCTATACAATAGTACTCCATCGGGGCTGCCTTTTCTATATATATATATATATATATATATATATATATATATATATATATATATATATATATATATATATATATATATTATAAACGCCTTCCCCCGGAATAATGCCAAGTGTATCATATTGTAAACTTATCTCTTAAGAAACAATAGTTGAGATTCGCAACCGACATAAAAAGGACATCGCATTTCCCGATCATTAGTGCATGTGCCTAAACAGACATTCTCAAAATATTATTGCAATCCATAACCCAGGTAACCTAAATGTATGAAAACTCAATATATATATATATATATTTTTTTTTTTATCGTGTTGAGTATAGATTTTTCAAGACATTTTGCATTGCTTTAGTGCCCGTCCGTGTAATTTTATCTTGGACTCCCCTTCTAGATCTGTGTGCTTCACTTGCTCTTTCATGCCTTGTCACTGAAGAAACGGCACCAGGCAACCCTCATTCAAATGAGGTTGCTTTTAAGGTGGTCCACATGTAAAGCACTCTTACTTTGTGTATAAAACAGGTGGAAAATACGACAGAAAAGGCTGACGGAATGACAGTTATTCGAAATAAAACTTTGATGAATCACTAATTTAAGAAAACATGTAAGCACGAAGTTACAGAAAACATTTCTGAACACATTTTGAACACTTAATGAATAGAGGCTAAAGCGACATGCTAAGTAATAGACTCGTATCTCTTTGGGGACCTAGGTCAAGGTCTAAGGCAATGCGACTTACTTCCTTGTATTAACTATTGAAATGACGTCACCCACATATCTGTACTGGTTCATTACTGCTGTCATTTATATATGAAGAACGCATTGCCCCATATCATTTCAGATTTGCCAAGCGTTCTTTACATAGAAAGGCCTTCAATCATTAACTAATATACAGGTGTGGGGGAGGGCAGGTGTGTAAAACGCTTTGACCCAAACATTCTTTATTTGTATTGAAATTACCTTTTTTTGCGGGGGGGAGGGGGATAATGGACTGCGAAAACTGGAGGATACATAAAAGATGTTATGCAAAGGGAAAATGTTTGACAGACTGTACATATAATATATAAACGATGCAGCTTTTGCGATGCTCTGACAATAGGTTATTGTGCAATCTATGAAATCGCCCTGTATAATCAACAATCTCCAATTCGCACAGAAACAGTTTTATTACAGCAGTGAAAGCCATTGTCTGCCTTTTTTATATGAACCTTGTTAAGTGCACATTTCACAAAGCTTACAATTTTAAAAAAATCGTTAACCACATGGTATGTGCAATTTAGGTCAGTGTATATTAGGATTCCAAGTCGAAATACGACCACATCGGCTTGGGGTTAATTACATTTTTTGATTGCCGAAATCTTGTTGTGTTCGGCTTGGGGGTCTCTTGTGAATGGTCCCATCGAGGTGCAGAAAATTCACATTACCCAAAGCCAATCTGAAGAAGACCCGACCATCAAAGGGTTACAGGACATGACCGCGCATCTATTACAGCGAACCCACCAGCGCGTGACCCAGTACAGCGTTACCCAGTACAGCGCAACCCCACCACCGCGTCACCCAGTACAGCGCAACCCCACCACCGCGTCACCCAGTACAGCGCAACCCCACCACCGCGTCACCCAGTACAGCGCAACCCCACCACCGTGCATCTATTACCGCATGAAGTTTTGACAGTCGGTTATGCAGGATTTCTTTATTTTTTGTTTTTCAAAATCGTTCCATTCCAGATTTACGACTGTATAATAATATTAATTTAATAATAAGTATTATTAGAATTAATAAAATAATTGAATCTATTCAGTCTTGAACAAAGAAGGCTACGCGGCGATCTGATTCAAACATTCAAAATCCTAAAAGGTATAGACAATGTCAACCCAGAGGACTTCTTTGACCTGAAAAAAGAAACAAGGACCAGGGGTCACAAATGGAGATTAGATAAAGGGGCATTCAGAACAGAAAATAGGAGGCACTTTTTTACACAGAGAATTGTGAGGGTCTGGAATCAACTCCCCAGTAATGTTGTTGAAGCTGACACCCTGGGATCCTTCAAGAAGCTGCTTGATGAGATTCTGGGATCAATAAGCTACTAACAACCAAACGAGCAAGATGGGCTGAATGGCCTCCTCTCATTTGTAAACTTTCTTATGTTCTTATGTTCTTAATAGTAATACTAGCAATAATAAAAATTTGCGGCTAACTGCATACATTGGACTCATCATATCATAATATCAGGCCATATCATAATAATAATTATATTTTGTCCAGAAGTATAATTATTTTGTTGATTAAACTGTTTGAAAAGAATCATTTAGGAATTTAAAAAAACTGGGCTTAAAAAAAAAAAAGAAATCCTGCATAACCGACTGTCAAAACTTCTAGATAAGCTAAAGTTAGCAGTTAAACAGAAATCTTCGGATAATTTTTTAAACATGTTTTCGTTATTCGTTTGTTCAATGCCTAATCTTAATTTACCATAGCATATCGTAAAGTAGCACAAAAAAGAGTAACTATGTTTATTTGAAAGGAAGCCAGGATTATTATTATTATTATTGTTATTATTATTATTATTATTATTATTATTATTATTATTATTATTATTATTATTGTTGTTAATAATAATAATAATAATAATAATAATAATAATAATAATAATAATAATGTAAATAGCGGATGTCCTCCACAATGTGTTTGCAGAATGCAGATTCCATTATATACCCGTTCAGCAGTTTATACATCGTTAGAAATATATAATTTTTCTCATAGGCGGGATTTGGCTCCAAAAAACGCTTTCCAATCACTAAAAAAGACTTATCTTCTATTTGCTGTCTACAAAGCCACTGAACAGTGATAGGCCTACTAACCCCTTTCACTGTTATCACGGATTCACGATTTCTGTGAAATTTGCTGCATGATAACCGTAGATGTTGTCTTTCACCAGTCAAATCGTAGGGTTCCTAAATAAAGTTTTGAGTCAACACGAACATATTTTTTGTCTGTTGCATCTTTTTTAGCAGCTGCATCTTCCGCAGATATGATAGATTTGGTCATATTGTTTTCTGTCAGGAGTTTGAGGATCATTTAATTGGGAAAGTCTACTGCTGAGAAAAAATAAAACATGTACTGTACTTGTTTGCACTAGAGCAACTGCCATTCACTAAATGTAGGTCTCAGATTGTGTTAATTAAAAAGAACGGTTCATACCTTTTTTTTAAAATATATGACAAGGTGCTTGCTGTAGTGGTGTATTTAATAACAGAATGAATTCTCTGAAACTTAAACTTGTTTTTACTGACGCGACTTCACTATCTAACACTGAGCATGCAAGCTGCATACTATATCTATAAACAATTAAAGTTGCTGTCACCAATTCCATACACAACACTTGCAAAATATCTAAAATATAAACATGCTGAGTTCATTGCAGTCATTAGCTGCATAGATTAACCATTCAGCAGAACGATGCAACAAAGTGAGTACAAACATTAAGTCACTGTTTTAGTATCACTTTAGTTTCTTAGCAAGTTGTATTTTAAACAGTTAAATATTATAGCAAACAAAGTGGCACCCAACAATTGGATTTGGCCCAAGAGCCATTGACTCCTAAGGCAAAGCTTGTCTTGAGCCCTGGTATAACCACTAAGGACAAACTCCTGTGTCTGCAGCTTCAACTGCATACAGTCCTCTGATTTCTGAACTGCCCTCACTCAAAAACCCTGCCATAGGTTGTTACTGCAAACAATGGACTCGATTTAGTTCCTGCATCAGATGTAATTCAGTCACTGTGAAATATCCCTCTGCAGGAACCTCGGAGATGCCTTCAGAGAAGAGCGTGCCAGGTGAGAGCGCTCAAGAGGCTGAACTCCAGGTAGAAATGAAGAAAACGCAGGTCAGCCAAATCACTCACTTTGCTGAGGACAACAGAGAAGTGCCCAGCTCAGAGAGAACTCTGGACACTACACCCATTTATTTCTTAGCATCCCAAATCCTGAGGACCAGGACAAACCTCAGGGTCCAGCAGACACATCGCCTGTCACCTCCACTGGTCAAGGGATCCAGAGCATGCCTGCTTCAAGATTTCTCTGTACAAGTAAGAATTATTCATTTACAACTTTTCTTCTGAATATTAGAAGAAGAGTACTTTGCCGTTATATAAATTGTATTTTTTCTATTCCAGTATTTCCTCCTGGAGAGATAAAGGCTCAGTGGGAAGTGACACTGCTTCTCTGAGCTGGGGCAGTCCTGACAATATGGATGGGATCCCACACAGCTTTAAAATTACCTACTCTAGCTCTGATAGGAGTCACCAAGACTCCATCACTGCATCCTCCAATTCCAATGTCATTTCTAAGCTGAGACCTGGGACAGAGTACAGCTTCACAGTCAACACAGTGCTGGAGAATGGGACCCAGAGCATGCTTGCTTCTGCATCTGTCTGTACAAGTAAGCACCAGTTCTCTACAACTCAGGGTATTAGCTTCACAGATAATCTCTAATTCCAGTTTCTTGTATTTCATACATTTGTGATGATATATAAACCCCATGTGATGGAGAATATTGTTCCAGGTAAGGTGTTGTGTTCATGCAATAAAGCTGTGTAATTTATGCCCTATGGGTCTGAGTCTTAACCTAGACAACAACAGTATCATTTTAAAGAATTATAAAGTCAGTGGAACTGACTGACCCACTAGCTTCAGTAGGGATTGTAAATCTGTATATCCTATGAAATATGGACCCAGTAGAGAATAGTGACTTGCTGCAACAAACCCAGCAGGCGCTATTAATCAGCAGAAACAGAAACAATTGCATCTAGATTTGTTTTTATTTCTTAAATATGTTAATTCTCATGGACAGACATAACTCTTATAGAGGGGTTGTTGCTTTGTAGATTAGTTTAATTTAAACCTCAGGCAATTTCTTGTTCAATGTTGCCACCTGCTGGCAGGCTGGATAATAAGACAGCAGCTTAAAACACTTGACAGAAATGAATGAATAGCTTTACTGTCTGTCACAATTAAACCACCGGAAGTCAGCAAGAGACTAGAACAGTGTTTCCCTAACACAGCAGGTCATGTAAGTATGTGCTCAGATGATGTTTCTACATCTGCAGTATACTAGCCAGTGACAAGCATATCCATCACTTGTATAAACCAATCAGCTTCCGATCTTGATGTACACCCACTCAGAATAAATGTTTTTCATTTGCCAATGCCTAGTATACATGAAAAGAGTATTGGTGCATTGCTCGTGTTCAAATGTAATCACTAGTGAAGCATATACATGTAAATAAATAAACATGTCGACACTCTTCTGCTTCAAAGTACTTATTACTTAAGCTAAGTGGATAACTGTTACTGTTTCCCTTTCAGAATCACATCTAGAAGATTTGCTGTTCAAGCTGGGACTGGAGAACTACTTCCCAGGCAAGATTACGTTGAGTACTGTCCTTGAGATCGGTACAGAGAGTATTACAGATGAACCGATTCAGTCACTGAAAAAACTTCCCTGGTGCTTTCTGAAAAGACTCATGATGGTGAATGTGACAGCTCAGAGTACCAAGTGCAGTGCTGCTGAAACAGATACAGACTCAGCATTGCAAGACCTTGATAGTGTTCTTGAACTTATAGCTAGTAATGATGATCAAGACAGTAATACAATCAATCCACTCGATCTCGTAACAGCACTCTTTCTGTGCTCAGATAGTTTCCTGCAGCAGGAAATGATGCTAAAAATGTCGATGTGCCAGTTTGCTATACCCCTCTTGCTCCCTGATTGCAGCACCAGTCAGTGTGCATTAATGCTGTGGGCCATGCGAGACATTGTGAAGAAGTTTAGACCCCGTTCATTAGCCGACTCAAAAGGGTTTGTAGAAGACAGTATAGTCAGCACTGCCATGCAAATGATCTCTTTTTTCAGGCTGAGTGACTGCAGTTTATCAAAGTCTCAGATTCTGAATCAGGTTCTCAGCAACCCCCAGCAATACCATGATGTATTTATCCATCGTGACATGGAATGTGGTGATGTTCCACGGAGAATTGCAAATGGTCTAGTGGATATAAGTTGGTACCTTCCTTGTGGAAAGAAAAACTTGGACATCTTTCCAGAACCTGTAGCTGTTGCCAACCTTCATGGAGATCTCCTTTCCTTTCAGAAACAGTTTTCCATTTTATGTCAAACATCGTCAGCAGTCTTAATATTTTTTGACAGTATTGCGGACAGCGAGTACAATCTCTTGTCCTCTGCAGGAAATATTAAAGCCCAATTGTTTTTGGTTGCAAATTTTCCAAAGAGTACACAGAAAAACATAAACTCTCTGAAAGGCTTGGCATCAAAATTAAAATTAAGTGGAAGTCGGATCCTATTTAAGAAACAGCAGACCAATGATGCAGAATTTGTGATGAAACTGCGCTTAACTATGAATGATATCATGGAAAACTGTCAACACAAAATGACCATTGAAGGCATGTCTGTTGAAGCACATGAATTGGGGATCTCTGTAGATGAAGACTGCACTGAATGCCAGAACGCTAAGAGAAGTGCTGCAGAAATTACATCTAGAATCAATGATGTGGTGCGATATAAAGAGGATCAGTTGCCATTGCAAGGGAAGCTTTGGAAGGAGCTGGCTAAAATAGAAAAGGAGGAGGGCAGACTATGGAAGGCAGGAGACCAGCCTATTGAAGAATATAAAACACATCTACAAAGTGAAAAACAGAAATTGAGAAAACAACAAAGCAGTTATGATATGTCTGAAGCAATGCAGTGTTTCATCACTGCCATATGCAATGAAAGCAAACAAGAACGATCCTATTTTCTAAAGTGGATGAGGATGAACTTGGATGTTAAGGCACGAAAAAAGCTTTCTGGTCTTTGTGATGAATACAAAGAAAAGAGTTGCAAGTTGTCAGAACAGGAAGTGAACATTTCATGCGTGAAATGGGGCAGATTTATGAAGGTGCATGCTGCCATCCTGACTATAAGAATTATTGTAAGCAATTTCAACATCTTCCCAGTTTGGGGGCTGATCTGCTGTTGGATGGCTTCCCTCTTGAGCTGCTGGATGGAGATGCATAAAATATCCCTGTAAGGTGGGTGGCTGATGTTTTAACAAAGCTCCATGAGAAAGTCCAACACAAGAGCAGGGTGCTGGTTGTAACAGTGTTGGGAGTCCAAAGCACTGGGAAGTCTACCCTCCTCAACACAATGTTTGGGGTTCAGTTTGCAGTTAGCAGTGGCAGATGCACAAGAGGAGCCTTCATGCTGTTAATCAGAATCAAAGAGGATCTTAAAGAAGAGCTGAACTGTGATTTTATCTTGGTAATCGACACTGAAGGTTTAAAATCTCCAGCTCTGGCACAACTAGAAGACAGCTACGAACATGACAATGAGCTTGCAACACTGGTTGTAGGTTTGAGTGACATCACAATAATAAACATTGCAATGGAGAACTCCACAGAGATGAAGGATATCCTACAGATCGTGGTGCACGCCTTTCTTAGAATGAAGGAAGTGGGAAAGAAACCAAACTGTCACTTTGTGCACCAGAATGTGGGGGACGTGTCTGCTCATGACAAAAGCATGAGTTACAGGAAAATGCTTCTAGAACAGCTGAATGAGATGACACAGGCAGCTTCTAGAATGGAAAAGAAGGGACCCAACAAAAAATTCACTGATATAATGGAGTATGATGCAGAGAACAATAACTGGTACATACCAGGCCTGTGGCATGGTAACCCTCCAATGGCTCCAGTGAACACCGGCTACGGTGAGACTGTGTATGAATTCAAGAAGAGCTTGATTGAGCTGTTAAAAAGCTGCAATGACCAAAAACCTCCTGCACCAGTTACAGAGTTCTTGGAGTGGGTGGAAAGTTTGTGGAAAGCAGTTAAATATGAGAATTTCATCTTCAGCTTCAGAAATAGTCTAGTGGCTGAGGCTTACAGTAATCTGTGTGTTGAGTTTAATACTTGGGAATGGGACTTCTGGAAGCACATGTATACCTGGCTAGCAAATGCTGAGACAAGGATTTCTAACCTTTGCAGCTCAAACTATGATGACTTTATGTGCAGTTTAACAGCTGAGGCATCTTCCGAATTGGCAAAGCAAGAAAAACAAATTCAGGAGAAACTGGCTAATTATTACAAAAAAAAGAATGGAAATGTTCATCTAGTGGAAAAGCACAGAGAAGAATTTGTGAACAGCATTAAAAGTCTTAGGAGGGAAATTGAAAACTCTGTGAAAAACAAATGCGAGACCAACATTGCTATACACAAAGAGATGAAAAAAATGAACGCTATTCGTGAAGAATATAGAGCCACAATTGAACAGAAAGTACTGTGCCTACTTGATAAGTGTAAGAAGAGAAAAAGCCCTTTATCTGAAGAGCAGCTGGAGAAAGAATTTGAAACAATGTGGAATCAGACAGTTTCTGAACTGAAGTTCAAAGGTTTAGAGACACGAGATATTGTATCAGACATACTGAATAAATTGAGGATAAATTTGGGAAGGCAAGGCAGTCAAGTTCAGAAGGAATTAAGTGAGGTGAAAGATTTGACTGATTGTGAACAAACATGCTTTATTGCAACTGAGAAGCACTTTGACAGCTTACACAACCAGAAAATAAACAAGAAGCCAGGTCTTTGGTCTATGTGTAAGAATACGTGGAAGATGTTGTCAGGGAAACCTAAAAAAAAAGAACTGGAAAACAAAGCAACTGAGATGGCAAATAAAATAATACGAACATGTCAGCAGTTTGTATCACACCAAACATCAGGTAAAGCAGATTATCATGATACCTACACAAGGGAGTTGCTGCAAATGATAGACAAAGAGCTGGAAAATGAAGAGACTCTGATGACCAATGCCCAGTTTGAACTCGATCTAAAGCTCCACATCTGTGGCTACGCTGCCAGGGAGTTTCAGAAGATGCATGAGGACTTCAATGAAAAAAATGACCCCAAGAAAGCTCTGGAAAAATGTAGACCTCAGTACTGTTCAAACTTCAAAGATCTTTACCATGAGAAGGATCAGTGCCGAAAAACAGCTGAAGAATTCACTGAGCGCTGCCTCAAGCCTGCAGTGAGGGAGTATATCAACAAAGCCCTTGGGATAGACATTGTAGATGAAATGTTGACCGGTGCACAATCTGTGAAATACAGCTCCCGGTCGTTTTTCCAGTTCTCCATATTAAAGAAGTTGCTGGATGATGAACATTTTGGAAACTTTGTGAAGTACAGTAGAAACTATGAAACTTTCGTAAAGGGCTGGATATCGGATCAGATTGTTGAGAGTCTTTCAAAAGATGCTAAGATTGGGGTATTAGAAGTGAAACGCCTTGAAACAATAACAACAAAAATTCAAGCAGCTATTGAAAATGCACAGAAGGAAATGGCTGAAAGCAAAACCTTGTCAATGTTTATTCAGATGATCTGCAGGAATCTGAATAAGGACCTTGTGATCTCCAGGGATGAGTTAGGAGCAGTGCTGTTTCTAAAGAATTCAAACAATAAGGAGTTTGCTCAATATCTCCAGGTTCTTGTGAATGAACTGACAAGTACTCTAAGGGCTGAATTTTCTCAAGGTTGTGATGTTGAGAAGAAACTTATCAATCTGTCATTCAAGCCTCAGGACGAGCTGTTCAAGAGGGTGTTTGGTTGTGGAAAGCTGTGTCCGTTCTGCAAGGTCCCCTGTGAGGCAGGAGGCCAGGACCACAAAGAACACCACGCATCAGTGCATCGACCACAAGGGCTGGGGAGTTACAGATATGTAACCAATGAGAAACTAACCGAGAATGTGTGCACGTCTGATATATTCAGTGAAAGGAAATTCAGGAATAGTGACACACAGCAGGAGTTTCATCCCTATAAAGACTATCGGGACATTTACCCTGACTGGAACATTCCCCCAGATCCCAGTATCGAAACCTCTGACTACTGGAAGTACGTGCTGACTACATTTAATGAAGAATTTGCAGAGAAGTATCATGCAAAGCCTGCTGACATCCCAGCAGAATGGAAAACCATAACAAAAGAAATGGCAATGAAAAGTCTGAGTAAGTCGTTCAATGTTAAAACATAAGCTGCCATTCCTGCAGTTAAACAATGCTAATGTCATTGAAATGAAAAGAGCCTCTTCTGAAGTGGGCACAAAGATGCCTCTTATACTAACAGCAATAAATACATCTATTTTAATGTAAAAAAAAAAGTAAATATGTTTTCATGGTTCGTGTCTTTGAATGTACTCTTGGATATGCAAATCTGTGCCTCAAAACAGATTCAATTTATCTCAAATTCTTTAAAATAATTCTTTAAAATATTTTTTCAAGATTAAATCAGTTTTAGCTGCAATGCTATAAAGGTTGTGTTTTTGGCAATTCATGATTGTGTGATTGGTAAACTTTTCAATATTTTAGAACATACTTTTATACAGAGGAAAATACTTTTTTGTATTAAGTGAAAGTTTAATGAAGTTTTTTTTCCCTTCTGTTTTCCTAACAGTGTACTTGCTCACCCTTGATATGTTTGGGATTTAATAAACACCTGATAAGTTTGTAAGGGGCTTTCTTGTAAAATGAATCATTAGTTAATTCTTGTTTCTGTGTTTCCATTATGCTCACACTCTTGATTTCCAATTCCTGAAAACATATTGTATTTAGAAATAAAGTTTAGTTAAACATAAAACAAGTGTGCTTTCTTTTAACGAGGGAACCTACAAACTTCATTATGAATATCATGGACTCCCTAATGTTGTTTTACATAAGGTAGTCCAATATTACTGCTAATCAGGGTCTGTGAAACAAGATGTATATTGGGTTAGGGTTCAATGTCAAGGTCACCGATACATTTATAAAATACTGCAAATATTAATTTAATACTTTAAATGGTCTCTGAGATACAAGGTTTTAGTGCAACAGCAACATATGCATACTAATAATCCTCAGAATCATTGAATACCCTTGTGTAGTGTGAAGCTAACATCTCAGTGTTGGGTCTATATAATCTGGGATCCATGCAGTCACATGACCAGAAGGTGAAGGTGTTCAAGGTGAGGGTACTGATTCCAGAGGTGTTGCAACAGGTTTGTAATATATTTGTAATGTCATTTGCCAGCATTTAGCAAGCATGTGTACTACCCTACTGTTACTTTTGTTTTACCTAACGCTGAACATAACATATCATATAACCTATGATAAAACTGTGCCACAAAGAGGCTGTGCCTTAAATAATTACTGCTGCTTCTGCTAGACTATTTTTTATATTAGTCATTTTCACTCATTCATTTTGGGGAATTATGGCATACTGTAATCATTTTAAATGTATTTACTTCATGAAAGAAAAGTAAGGTTAAGTAGTATAATACTAATAATTAAATAATGACTACATTTCCAGATTCAAGGATGTTGACTGCAGATAAAATTAGATTTGTATGGGGACAATTCACATTCAAACCACTAGATGTCACTATAATAGTACTTTTTCATGTTTTTTCACCTGACAATGGATAAATGATGGCATGATGACTTCATCTCTGTGTATGGCGTGTAAAGTGACCTTTATTACATTTTACCCTGTTTACATAGAAAAATACTGGTTCAAACATAACAATGTTGTTATATTTTGCATTTACCTAGTAATAAAACACCTCTTAAATGTTATGCATTTTTTTTTATTAAACTGTAAAGTCGAAAGGTTGTTGCACATGAGCCATTATAAAAAATATATATCCACAGTCTCTCAGATTAATGTAAGTAAATTGAATCATGTCATAACGCGGTAGGTCTACAGTGCCATGTCTGCACTTACCAAAAGCTGAATTTGCACCTACGCACCGAAGCTTGACTGCACCCAACAGCAACACTGGCTCACACTTGAAAAGTACCAGTGTAGGGTCAGAAAGTGGTATGTCATCAGAATGTGGTACACATACCAAAACTTGACCTGTGTAATGTCAGAAAGCGATCCGTTGTCACATTGAAAGTGGTACACTGTCAAACTTTGGTACAGGTGTAATCTATTGTGATCTGATGGGTGTTTTCTTTTTCAGACAGAGGTACATTATTTTTTATGCAAACTTAAACTGGAAACAGACAATCCATTTCTCTAAAAAGAATGAGAAGTCCACTGCAAAGTTGCACAAGTAAAGAAAACGTACAAGACCCAACTGTATTACATATGATAAATATTTGCATACTGTTTTGTTAATGGTGGAAATTACATTAATAATGATGTAAAAGACTGGAAAATATGATAAAATAAAAAGATGTAAAAGACCAAAAACAGCATAACGTACCAGATTTGAATGGGCGCTTCCCTGCTTTCTTAGCGGAAGTTGTTTAGGCATTGTTTAGGCAGGTCGAGCAAGCGCAGTGCGCTGCGTAGCACTTGTTACAGTGTACCTGAAAATAACACCAGCTGGCTCGCCCAGATCTCCCGTGGCCATGACAAGAACAAGAAACAATTAGCGACAAACAAACAAAACACTTACGGTATGATAAACACAATACTGGTCCTTCCGGGTCTTTCCTTAACCATAAACGTAGGAACAGATCATGTCGCTTCGTCCCCTATTTGTACCGTCACTCATGACCCCTTGGTAAACGATTGCAGCCGCTCCTCCAAACTGCAGCTGTCACATCGTTTCCCTTCCAGGTCGATGAGTTAGTGCACCGAAACTCTGACCCCTTTCTAGATGACCAACTTCCTTTTAACCCTGGGAATGAATTGTCAGGCCATCCAGTCCAGGGTACCTGTTCTCGTTACTTTTACTATTTCTGTCACAATGTACTAATTACCTTGACAAAGAAAGAATCGCACATCTGCAAAAATTAGGGATATAAAATACTGTTATACCTATAACGACCAGGACTTGTCAAAAAGACTGACATAGGAAACCAATGTAGTTTGCTTTCACTTTAGATTTGTCACTCTCACAGCATGGCACGTGTGACAGAGTTAAAATACTTCTCCATAAAATATATGTGTTCTATCAAACTCAATAGAAAACATGTTATCTGTTTTAATGTGCTGGTAAAGTTAAGCACAGTATTCATCATCATTTACAGGGTTAATTTCCTAGGGTTCTTGAAGCGCGAAATGGGAGGTACCAATGGTAAAATATGGGGGAGTTTAAAAGCTTTCTCTCTACCATAATTGATTGCTGAAAAATGATAAATCCATTTAAGCTTCATAAACTTGTATTAATCGCTCCCCACCCTTTTGTTAAGTAGTCTGGTTCCCTAACCAGTTTGCTCTCAGTTGGCGCTGAAACACTGATAGATAAGCCTGTGACCTGTGGAAGAGTGCAAGAGTTGCTGGTGTCTTGCTTATTGTGATATCTTTGCAGAACTGTTACAACTAATAAAACCAGAGAACCAGCTGTGAAACGGCTCAGGGAACACTGAACCACTTTTGTATAAATAGCTCCCCTCTTTCTTTTAATGTATAACTGATTATGTGATTTGAATTGTTTTAACTTTCAAAAATCAAAGGTGCTGTTTCTTTTTATACTCGTTTGTGACCGAGAGAGAAGGAATCTGAGCTGCAAATCTCCCTCCTGACCAGAAAGGTCGCTGTGTAAGGGGGGTAGTATGCTTTCCCATAGCAGAAATAGTTGGTTGGTCCCATAGATGGGCTGATGGGAGGGAGTGTAGCTGCAAGTTTACTAAACAACTCCATTGTGGTCAGCTGCGGGGCATGCAGTGATTGGATAGACTGTGTCGCCGGGCTGATCACAGGGAGGAGTTTGATAGTACAAAGGGAATGCAGTTACCTCAGTATGGCCCCTTACACTGAAAGTACTAACCAGCCAGAGCTGTTTGTTTTGTTTTGTTAGTTGGTCTTGTATTGCAGAGGAGGAGTAGCAGATGGGAGCTGCAGCCACGGAGCCAGCACAAACCCCTGAGCACTACCCTCACGGCACAGCACAGTTTTGGAGAGCACAATAGACCCATTTCAAAGTTGACAAGCATTGCTGACGTCACAGGCATGCGCGTGCACACTGGGTGCAAAGCGTTAACTGTTGTGAATATGGACGAAGCCGTTCACGAAGACAACATCAAGGTTCAATGTACACTCACACTGATCAAGGATCGTTATTGTTATGTTTAAAAGGTTACCTTAAAGTGCTGGTGAACAGCTGCCAGACCCTTATTCACTTTAGCAGAATGAATCGTCGAGTACCGATGTACAGATTTGTCAAATGTGGTCCAATTTACAATGGCCTGATAAATACACCCGAGCGTGTACACAAGGAAAGCTTTAAAAGCCTATGCCTAGATTCTTATAATTGCGTGCTCTGTACAGCATGTGCTATATCATCCAGTTTATAATGTATTTATTAATAAACATCTGGATTTTGCGTGGTTAGGGCAGTCAAACACAGGGACACAAGACAACTGCTGGTTAAATTACATCCACAAAACCAAGTTACCAGGTGTGGGAGGGGGTGGGTGATTCACTGACACAAGAAACAGCAGGTGTACTTGAAGCACCGCACAGGTGCCCAGTTTTATTGTGCTGGGTGTACTTTTTATTTTTAGCCCGCAGAGGGCGCTGTTCACCGTGGTCTGCGTACCAACTATGGTAACACAGAACCACGGGATATACCAGTCCGGTACGGTTCAAGTGCGGGCGCACTTACAAGTGCTCAAACAATAATTCCAAAACCAAAGGTGGGAAAAAAAACAGGAAAATAAAACACAGTAACAAAACTACAAAAGAAAAGGTGCTGCACTTCGGCAGCGTTACCCCAGCCGTCGCTAGCCGCACGGCCCGGGTCTCCGTCCTACTCTGGCCGTCTCCTCAGCCTACCCTCACACTAGTACACACGGGGTCTGCCCACGGGTTCCCCACTACAGTTAGGATCTTTCTTTCTCGTTGTTTTCCTCGTTTTTCTTTTTGGTCCCGGTTCTCTCTCGGTCCCGGCTCCCGTACTTCCCAGTACGTCTTTTGTTTGTTTCTTTAAAAGGGCAGACCTGAGGAAACAGCAGAGTATTATTTTTATAGGGCACACAATCCCATTAGAGCCCGCCTACCAGCCACTCAGAGAGGGGGAAAGCGCACACCCCCTCCTCCCCACCTCTCCGTGTCACCGCCATGACTGACAGGCCGACCCCACGGGACTGCCGCCCCCTCCCTGCAGCATCGTGCCTGCGTCAGACGGCCAGTCCAGATCTCTCCCTGTTACACATCCTCCCCCTCAGAATGGCACCACCGGTCCATTCGAAATCCTACACCCCCATGCCTTCCCGAGAGAAAAAATCAGCATTTAGATGGAGTTTTCCTGCTCGGTGGACAACCCGGAAGGCATAGGGCTGCAGGGCCAAGTACCACCGCGTGATCCTGGCATTATTATTTTTCATCCGGTGAAGCCATGCTAAGGGGGCATGATCTGTAATCAGGGTGAAGTGTCGCCCCAGGAGGTAGTACCGGAGTGACTCGACTGCCCATTTTACGGCGAGACACTCCTTCTCGATGGTACTATAGTTCTTTTCACGGGGAAGGAGCTTCCTGCTGATATACAGGACCGGGTGCTCGCTTCCCCGCACCTCCTGAGACAACACTGCCCCGAGACCTGTCTCTGACGCATCCGTCTGCAGGGTGAACCTCTTGCTGAAATCAGGACTGCACAGCACTGGCTTGCTACACAGCCTTCGCTTCAAAGCGAGAAAGGCCCTCTGGCACGGCTCCGTCCACTGAACCGTATTTGGGGCAGCCTTCCGGGTGAGGTCTGTCAAGGGAGCAGCGAGCGTGGCGAAGCTCGGGATGAACTTCCTATAATAGCCCGCTAGTCCCAAGAAAGAGCGCACCTGGGTTTTGGTCGTAGGGACCGGCCAGTCAGCCAAGGCCTTCACCTTAGCAATCAGCGGTCTGATCTGGCCGCTCCCTACTCGATACCCCAAATACTCCGACTCACTCTTCCCAATGGCACATTTCTTTGGGTTAGCAGTGAGCCCAGCCTCCCGCAAGGATTGCAATACCGCCGCTACCTTACACAGATGACTCGGCCAATCCTCACTGTGGATAACCACGTCATCTATGTAAGCAGCGGCGTACTGCTGATGGGGCCGCAAAATGCGATCCATCATCCGCTGGAAAGTGGCTGGTGCTCCGTGCAACCCAAAGGGCATGGTCCTAAATTGGTATAACCCGAAGGGAGTCGAAAACGCCGTCCTCTCTCGGGATTCCGGGGTCAGGGGTATCTGCCAGTACCCCTTCGTTAAATCCAGTGTCGTCATAAAATGAGCCGTGCCTAGACGCTCCAGCAACTCATCTACCCGAGGCATGGGATAAGCGTCAAACCTCGATCTCTCATTAACTCGCCTAAAGTCAATGCAAAATCGAGTTGACCCGTCCGGCTTATCCACTAAAACAATTGGACTGTTCCAGTCACTTTGGGACTCCTCTAGTCTCAGCATTTCATCAATCTCCATTTTTATTACCTGTCTTTTACGCTCAGGTATGCGGTATGGCCTCTGGCGAACTGGCGCCCCCGGCTCAACTTCAATGTGATGATGGGCTACTCGAGTCTGCCCCGGGACGGGAGAAAACACATCAGGAAATTCCGTCACCAGCGCCCGAGCCTGACATTTCTGTGTTGGTGTCAGATTTTCTGCAATCTGTACCGACCCTGTTTTCGCCACCACAGAAAGATCAGGTCCCAGGTCGGTGACGTCATCTGCTTGCGCCACTACCAATGCCTCCGGTTGCAGCCAGGGCTTCAAGAGGTTTACATGATAAATGTGTTTCTCTCTCCGTCGCTCCGGCTGGCAGATCTCATAATCCACCGTCCCAACCCGGCGTGTAACCTCAAAGGGTCCTTGCCACTTAGCCAGAAGTTTCGACTCAGAACTGGGTAATAATAGAAGTACTTTATCCCCCGGCTGAAATGTGCGTAACCGGGCTCCTCGGTTGTACTGCGTCTCCTGTCTGTGCTGAGCCTGCTGCAAATTGTCATGCGCCCATTTTCCCACAGACTCAAGACGCTTGCGCAGGTCCAACACATACTGGACTGTATTAGTCGAATTATCCTGCTGCTCCTCCCACATCTCTTTAACCAGATCAAGCACACCCCGGGGTCTTCGCCCATACAGCAGCTCGAATGGCGAAAAACCCGTGGAAGCCTGGGGTACCTCTCTGATCGCAAAGAGAAGGGGAGGAATCAGCTGGTCCCAGTAACGCACATCACTATTAATAAATCTGCGCAACATGTTCTTAAGGGTTTTATTAAAGCGCTCCACAAGACCGTCGGTCTGAGGATGAAACACCGAGGTCCTAATGGTCTTAATCCCCAAAAGTTTACATGTTCCGCGGATTAGTCGGGACATAAAGTTGGTGCCTTGGTCGGTCAGTATTTCTTTGGGGATCCCCACTCGGGAAAAGACCTTCACAAGCTCGTTGGCAATAGATTTGGCTGAGGTAGAGCGAAGGGGAATGGCCTCGGGATAACGCGTGGCGTAATCCAGAATGACCAATAGGTGTGTGTATCCCGCCGCACTCCTCTCCAGCGGCCCAACCAAATCCATTCCAATACGCTCAAACGGAGCTTCCACTAGGGGCAACGGCACCAGTGGGGCTCGTGGAACGGCTCTAGGACTAGCCTTTTGACACTCCCCACAACGTTCGCAAAAACGTCTGACGTCACCATCCAGCCCCATCCAGTAGAACCGTGACACAAGCCTTGCTTTAGTCTTATCCCTGCCCAGATGACCAGACAAAGGAATAGCGTGAGCCAGCCGCAGCAAATCCTCCTTAAAGGGGTGAGGTATCAGCAACTGGTGACGCACTTCCCCGGTCTGGGGCAATTTGTCGACACGGTACAGGAGGTCTCGAGCGATTTCAAAGTGAGGGTACGTGGCGGCACGTCTGGGCTCGACCACCCGACCATTAACCACAGCTGCTTGGTCAAAGAGCCTGCCCAGCACGTCGTCACGCCCTTGCTCGAGTCGGAAGTCACGGGAACGAGCTAAAAAATCAGCTCCCATGGCTTCCAGCTCGGGATCAGGTCGGTCCTGAGCGGAGGCAGCCGAACCAGACCCCTGCGCTGGCTCCGCGGCCTCCCCCCCAGACTCTTCACCAATCGCCCCCACCTGAAACTTTTCAAGCCCCCTCCACTGCCAGCCCTCATTCTTCGCAGCCCGGCGCTCCCGTTTAGTTTTACGGGGTTTAAATTTATGACAAAACCACTCCGGGTCCCGAAAGGGAAAGATCTCTCCAATTACTTCCTCTTTCGTAGCCAATAGGGAGGACGGGGCCGTCAGGGCAGCCAACCAACTTTTGAATTGCCCACAGTCCCGTCCCAGAACTACCGGTACCGGCAATCGAGGACACAACCCCACCTGCACCTGTGTCATCTGCTGTCCAATTTTCACCGTTATGTTAACCTTAGGATATGAGCGTACATCCCCATGAATACATTTAATATGCACCCGTCCCAATATTTGCTTATGCCCCGGTGAGATTAGGCTATCCTGTATTAGGGACTGACCACACCCTGAATCCAGGAGCGCCTGGGTTTTTGTACCATCCACTGTCACAGGAATAACAAAACCCGTCTGCTGGAGTGACTGAGGTAATTGAACATGCTTACCTGGTCGGCTGAGGTCACACTCCATCACGGGACAGTCCCGCGCGATGTGGCCCACCTCCCTGCACGTCCAACACCTCGGTGGACTGGTTTCTTGCCTCGGAGCTCCAGCAAGAGGTGGAAAAACCGGAGCCATCAAAGGGGCTCGTCGATAAGGTGGCCGCGCGAGACCCCGGTCCGACACCGCAGCAGCCCGCGGGGAACCCCACCCCGCTCCGGTTCCCGGGCCGGGAGCTCCCGCGGTCACCCCTCGACCAAATACTTGGCTACCCCTCCCCCCCAGTCCCTTCGCCCTCTCAGGGCCCAGTAGAGGGGGTGCTTCGGTAGCCACACTCTTCCCAGGCAGTCTCGTGGGCGTTGGCTCCGCTGCCTGGTATTGTTCCGCTAACTCGACCGCCCGATCCAGTGTGGCAGGTGCCTGCCGCTGTACCCACAGCCGAGGTCCCGGGGCCAAACACTCCAGGAACCGCTCTACCACGATTACTTCCACCAACCGGGCTTTGGTGGTGGCATCCGGGTTCAGCCAACCCATAGCGTAATCCTTAAGACGGTGGGCGATGGTTCGGGGATGCTCCCCTGCAGCGAAATGCTCTCCCCGGAACTTTTTCCTATAACCCTCCGGCGTGGCCCCAACGCGATTAAGGATAGCCGTCTTCAGCACTGGGTAATCCAACATCTGCGCTGGGGACAGCGTTCTCGCCGCTGCTTGAGCCTCTCCCGTCAGCTGAGGCAACAGGTAGCTGGCCCACTGTGCCGGATCCCACCCGGCCGAGGTCGCCATGGCCTCAAACACCTCCAAATATGCCTCAGGTCGATCCTCGGCGGTCATTTTCGTGGGCCTCTGTAACCGGGGGTCTGGAGCTGCGGGTCTAGCCGCCCCCTGCACCGCAGCCATGAGGGTCTGGCGCAGGAGGTCCATCATGGCGGCGAACTGTGTGGCATCCATGATTTATTTTGTGCACTGCCTTTATGGGCAATGCCAGTGAATCCCACCTGACACCACGTGTGGGAGGGGGTGGGTGATTCACTGACACAAGAAACAGCAGGTGTACTTGAAGCACCGCACAGGTGCCCAGTTTTATTGTGCTGGGTGTACTTTTTATTTTTAGCCCGCAGAGGGCACTGTTCACCGTGGTCTGCGTACCAACTATGGTAACACAGAACCACGGGATATACCAGTCCGGTACGGTTCAAGTGCGGGCGCACTTACAAGTGCTCAAACAATAATTCCAAAACCAAAGGTGGGAAAAAAAACAGGAAAATAAAACACAGTAACAAAACTACAAAAGAAAAGGTGCTGCACTTCGGCAGCGTTACCCCAGCCGTCGCTAGCCGCACGGCCCGGGTCTCCGTCCTACTCTGGCCGTCTCCTCAGCCTACCCTCACACTAGTACACACGGGGTCTGCCCACGGGTTCCCCACTACAGTTAGGATCTTTCTTTCTCGTTGTTTTCCTCGTTTTTCTTTTTGGTCCCGGTTCTCTCTCGGTCCCGGCTCCCGTACTTCCCAGTACGTCTTTTGTTTGTTTCTTTAAAAGGGCAGACCTGAGGAAACAGCAGAGTATTATTTTTATAGGGCACACAATCCCATTAGAGCCCGCCTACCAGCCACTCAGAGAGGGGGAAAGCGCACACCCCCTCCTCCCCACCTCTCCGTGTCACCGCCATGACTGACAGGCCGACCCCACGGGACTGCCGCCCCCTCCCTGCAGCATCGTGCCTGCGTCAGACGGCCAGTCCAGATCTCTCCCTGTTACACCAGGATTCTCAGTTTTCGCAAGCCGTAGCCCTAAGGACAGATGAGTAAGCGGATTCTTCAGATATAAGTACGGTTTTCGGTCAGTTAAAAAATAGATCCGTGCTGCTGCCGGGAGTTTGGCCGTGGTCATTTGTTTTGTTTTTTTACTGTATGTATTTCTATTAAGTTGAGTTACAAGAACACTAATCACAGGACTGTATCTCCATTTAGTTCAAAGCCAGTCACTGACGATTATTGAATTTCTTGTTTTATTTCTGTTTAGATTTGCCCAAATGTAACTATTATCAGGATCAAAACAAATTGCTTGGTTTAAACGTTTAATTTGCATGGTGTATTTTTTAAATTTATTTTAGTAATACTTATTCGGGTTTAAATAAATAAAAATGTAAAATGTGTTGTATTTATCACAATACATAAATCACAATACATTTTAAACACTGTGTACCAACTTTAACTCTGGATTTTTTTTTCTTAAGACAATATTTATTAATGTGTCTATTTTCACATCTAACAACACGTCAGAAGTCATTTTTGGTTATTTTTGATAAATTAACACTCTGTAAACTTATGGAAACTATAATAAGATCCAAAATGGAAAATTACCTATATGGTAACAATATCCTGGGAGCCAGTCAGCGTGGTTTTAGGAAAGGGAAATCATGTCTAACTAACCTACTAGACTTTTTTGAGGATGCAACAATGAAAATGGATAATTGCAAAGCATACGACATGGTTTATTTATATTTCCAGAAAGCTTTTGACAAAGACCCGCATAAAAGATTAATTCTCAAACTGAACGCAGTAGGGATTCAAGGAAATGCATGCACATGGATTAGGGAGTGGTTAACAGGTAGAAAACAGAAAGTACTGATTAGAGGAGAAACCTCAAAATGGAGCGAGGTAACCAGTGGTGTACCACAGGGATCAGTATTAGGTCCTCTGCTATTCCTAATCTACATGAATGATTTAGATTCTGGTATAGTAAGCAAACTCGTTAAATTTGCAGATGACACAAAAATAGGAGGAGTGGCAAACACTGTTGCAGCAGCAAAGGTCATTCAAAATGATCTCGACAGCATTCAGAACTGGGCAGACACATGGCAAATAAAATTTAATAGAGAAAAATGTAAAGTATTGCATGCAGGCAATAAAAATGTGCATTATAAATATATGGGAGTGTAACAGGGCGAGAAGCCCTGTACATTGTTTATTTATTTTTAGATCGGGGTCTCCCCCTCCGCCCCTGTGCAGTGCATTTATTTTGTATTATTTTATTGTATTTGTCGGCGAGCGCGGTATGTGTTGTTGTTTTGTATTTTGACGGCGTAGCTGTTTGTTTTTTATACTGTTTAGTAATGTGGATGGGAATCCCCATCCACATGGTATGTAATTAAAACTCGTGCAGAAGGTGGCCATCTCCCGAATTAATTAGGTGATTTAATTTGTTGCTAATCGGGAGATGGTCACCTGTTATAAAAAGCCTGCAGCTCGCTAAATCAGGGTGGGTGTTGGAAGGAGAGAGTGAGCGAGAGGATTAAAACGAAACTAAAATTAAACTCCAGGAACAGTGAAGGCAAATGCTCAGCCTGACCTGGGTTTTGTTTATTATTTTTGTGTTCGTGATTTTGTTTTGTTTAACCTTTTATTTTGTTCTGTGAGCGAGTGTTTTCTGTTTAAATATTTTATTTTTGGATTCTTTAAATAAAACGGCGCCCGCGCCACTGCACCATACCTTTTTGTGTTTTGTTGTGCCTTCTTCGGGTCTGACGTCACCACCAGCCATTCCTGCCACAGGGAGATACTGAAATTGAAGAAGGAATCTATGAAAAAGACCTAGGAGTTTATGTTGACTCGGAAATGTCATCATCTAGACAATGTGGGGAAGCTATAAAAAGGCCAACAAGATGCTCGGATATATTGTGAGAAGTGTTGAATTTAAATCAAGGGAACTAATGTTAAAACTTTACAATGCATTAGTAAGACCTCACCTAGAATATTGTCTTCAGTTCTGGTCACCTCGTTACAAAAAGGATATTGCTGCTCTAGAAAGAGTGCAAAGAAGAGCAACCAGAATTATCCTGGGTTTAAAAGGCATGTCGTATGCAGACAGGCTAAAATAATTTAATCTATTCAGTCTTGAACAAAGAAGACTACGCGGCGATCTGATTCAAACATTCAAAATCCTAAAAGGTATAGACAATGTCAACCCAGGGGACTTCTTTGACCTGAAAAAAGAAATAAGGACCAGGTGTCACAAATGGAAATTAGATAAATGGGCATTCAGAACAGAAAATAGGAGGCACTTTTTTACACAGAGAATTGTGAGGGTCTGCAACCAACTCCCCAGTAATATTGTTGAAGCTGACGCCCTAGGATCCTTCAAGAAGCTGCTTGATGAGATTTTGGGATCAATAAGCTACTGACAACCAAACGAGCAAGATGGGCTGAATGGCCTCCTCTCGTTGGTAAACTTTCTTATGTTCTTATGTTCTTATGTTCTTACATATGCCCTTCATAAACATGGCGTCTCACTGTAGCACAGAGCCCGCACAAACAAGGTGCCGCCCATGCAACACATTGATTCAGCACAACCGCCATTACCCATTTCCAAGCGGTACCAACACAGTAATTAGGATATTTCTTTTCCCTTTTATTATAGTTTATTTATGTTTTTATAATGAATTTCCTAGGGAAATGTGCACCTTCCAGAGAGAGAGGCATTCAGCACCACTTCCAACTATTTCTGTTTCTATTTTTTTCCCATTCAGACTTCAACCCTCTGCGCCACCCCTTCAAAACCACAGGTAAGTACATTATATATTTTCCTTTTGGTTATCTTCATAGCTCATTAGTTTAAGTCCTGGGATTTAGTCTGGTTGCTCTTCATTGTACTCTCCAAAGCTATCATGTCCTTTTTGTAAAGTGGTGGCCTGATTTGAACACAGTATCATAAGAGAGGTCTATCTCACAATAACTAAAAGAAGGCTAATGGGTCCAGAAAAAAAGTAGACTTAAATGAAACACATTCAAAATGAATCATACTTGCAATAAACACATTTTTAATTTTAATAAAAAGCAATTATTCGCCATTGCTGATTCGTTTCCAAAAGTACCACTATATTAAAATGGCTATGTCACACACATTTTATGAGGCAGCTTTTAAAAGAAAAGTCATCTTGCTTGCTGAAGAAAAGCAAAAAATTTGAGTAAGTATGGTAATTGTCATGCAGGTGTTTGCAGTTTAACTTGAGCCTTATTAATATTTTTATAAAAGCATTAATGAATTGTTGCAGTTAAGGTTACATTAGAATTCCACCTCCATATTCTTCTTCTGTCAGTCTCTTGTTTTCAAAGCAGAACCTCATTATTATTTTTTTTACCTGTGGAAGAAACAGAATACAAACGCATCACTTTGGTTATTGATTTATAATCTTTTTTTGAAACTGTACCCCTTCTGTCTGGAGATTTCAGCTCAAGTACCCCTTTACAGTTTTCACGCTACAGAATGGCACAACAGTTGCAATAAAAAGGCAGAATATTCTGATTAGCACATTGCTTCCTCCCCATTTATTTAATATACAATTTATGTCATAACAATTTGGGACTGATAAACTGCTGGTTTAGGACAGAATTCCAAACAGTAGGCTTAATTCTTAAAACTTTTAATTACATATCTTTGGATGCACAGAATTAAAAGAATTTGGAAACTCTTGTATTTGCTTTCTATTCAGTTATTATAAATAATACAAAATAGTCTGCACTGTAAATGTTTATCACATTAAATATCTGCCATTTAAAATGTTTACAATATCAAAAGATAAAACTATAATAACTAACATTGATAAACTTTATATTCAAGCCAACATAAAAAAATTATTCAAAGGGATTTGGTATAACTCTGTCGCCTTGCACTCTCTGTACTCTTGTCCTTTGTTTTTCTTTTGCAGGTAAGAAATGTAGCTATTTCAACCAGCCGCTTGCTGTTACTAAAAATGAATCTGTGCCTAATACATAAAACAAAACCGTCAAAGTATGGTTATTGTGATTATTATTTATGTTTATCAGGGCATTTATACTTCTAAAAAATGCAGAAATATTGTGCTTCATTGATTAGTATTCACTTATACGACAAGTTGAAAACAGCAAAGTTAATGAGCAGCACAGAGCGCTCTCCAGCAAATCACCAGACCCTGCTTCACCCACATCAGAGTGGAAATCTATTTAATCAAAATTCTGCATGCGTGCAGGTAGAAAGTTCGGACGTGATAGATTTTGTGTTTTGTTTTTCATCTGCGGTTCACTATGAGCTGCTAAACAAAAATTAAACATTTATGCACAATGGTTTAAAGATAATATATAATACTGTTAACCAGGGCTAGCGCAAGAATTTTTGAGGCCCTCCCTTTTCACTCTTTTTTAAAAAATTATTTATATATATTTAGAAAACGGTTGAGTGCGAACAGTCAATCAGCTTCCATATCTAGCGGGCTTCTATTTTGCATAAATGCCCGCTGGAACATTGAAGTGCTTAACTGTGAATTAAATTTTAAATCAATCCACACATAAATACCGGCTTTTTCCTTTAACATTCTGTAACGGGGGAGGTCTGTGCTGACTGTCTGGTGCATGCATGGTTCTGCAGGAAGAGGGCAACAGCCTTGTAAGATCCACCTGTCAGTCATGGCAATGACACGGAGAGGTGGGGAAGAGGGTGTGTTGGCTTTCCCTCTGAGTGGTTGAGAGGCGGGCCTTGGGGGATTGCTCGGCCCATAAGTACTGCGCTTGGTTGTGCACTCGAGTGGCTTGATAGGGGATACCGAGTGACGCTGGCAGAAGACGCCAGTGTAAACAAAGACCAGGCAGGAACACCAGCGGTTGAAGAGAGAACAAAACAGGCAAGCACGGCTGAGGAAGACAGCCCACCTGAAACAAATAACAACAAGAATTAAAATAAATAATTACATACCCGAGGGGACGTGTGTAGAGACAGGGGAACCTTGGCCACCCCAGTGTATAGTACACAGTGAAGCGTAGGACAGAGACCCGACCTGACCGGCTTAGCGGCAGTGGGGGCACTGCGCAAGCAGCACCTTTGTAGTTTTATTACTGTGTTTTATTTTCCTTTTTCATTTCGCCTTTGGTTTTCATTGTTATTGTTGAGCACATGGTGTGCGTCTGCATCTACCTGTGTTGGTAACCTGTGGTCCTGATTACCGTTGCCGGTATACAGGCCACAGATAACAGCGCCCTCTGTGGGCTAAAAGAAATCAAAAAGAGACAAAACTGGGCACCAGTGCGGTGTTGCAAATAAACTTTCTGTCTCCCCTGTGTCAGTGAATTGCCCACCACCCTTCCACACATTCTAATCTACAACTAATCTGATAACATAAAAAGCTACGTAAACATTGATACCTTCTGACGCTGAAATCATGTCTGTGACAGGACATCGTAATGAAGGCTCAATTCACAGCTACTGGACAGCAAATCAACAGGAAAGACAAGACTGGTCCACAATTCTGTCATCAGCTGGATCCAAACAAAACCAGCCAGTCAAACTGCAAACCCAGCTTCAGTTCTTTCCGCACCAGCCAATCCACTCCCTACCAGCTTGAATGACGCCCCGCCTCCAACAAGTTTCGAGTCTGACTCTATACTACACGGACTATTCAACAATGGTACAGTTAATCTGTCTGGCAATGTCCAGATAAATTATAATAAGAGAGAATAAGATCCCAATAAATTAATATGTTAGCCAAATAATAATAATGAAAACCGTTTTCTCTATGTGTGTGTCGTTTTTCTATTCTAATTATGTTAGGGACTATTTTCCTCAGCGGAAGGTTACCTGGCGAAGTATCAGAAGTTCAAGGTAAATTAGGTTTTAAAGTTTTATTAAAGAGAAAATAAAGAAATAAATTGATTTCTAGTAGCGATAGAGCCCTCTCTGTGTGCTCTACAATGTGGTAGATGACCTTGACTTTCGTTAGCGTCCTCGCCTACGGCTCGGGATGCATAATTCCAGTCGTGGTCATCTACCATGTGGTAGAGACCGCATTGACGGGCTCTATCGCTTATATGTCAACAGATAAACAAATTATTGTACACCAGATCATGTTTATTTTTTTACATCGTCACAAAATTATATACAATTATCACTCTGGTTACAAACAGTAGTGACATCTACTGTCAGCTCTACAATTACAATATTTATGATGAATGGATTCCACCACCATGCTTAGTTATAAATAACAATTAACACAGGATACTATAAAACTGGTATCTAATGTGTGCTCATATAATCATGCACAGCAAATCCTCTGGTACTTTTTTCTATAGGCAGATCCTTGACTTAAGAATTAACTTTAAAGAATTAAACAATCTTTACCGATGTCTTATGAAAATGCTTAAATGGCACACAACCAGTGTTGCCAATTTAGTGAATTTCTCGCCAAATTGAATGACTTTAAGGGCTGACTTGGCGAGATTTGTTGTCAAAAGCAACTAGCTACAAATCTAGCAATTTCCAGGACAGTCAGAGAATTTCAGAGATGTAAAATTGGTAAAACGTTTCAATTATCCTGTATTAGCAACATCCTTTTATAAGAATCATTGTCAGGGTAATTAAATGAAATCCAGTAATGCCACACCCCATTTGAATACGCAAGGAACTTCATTGCATCCTTTGCTTAGCAACAGGCTCAACAACCACGAGCCTGTTCCCAGATTTCGCATGACACCCCATCGGCAAGATCCCCCCACCCCCAGAGTTCCCACTTCCAGATTTTGGACTACACCACTACTCATGATATGGTTTTTATTTTGATTATGATAAATGGAAATACAGTATTTCAATAGAACTTAAATTACAAAATAACAACAATGTGTTTACATTTATAGCATTATAATATAGATCACAACATAACATCATTTTTTTACAATGGCAACATTATAATAATATTATAATACCTGTGCAAGCATATCACTTTTTAGAAATTATTTTTTGTGTGATAGATTTCAAAGCAGACGCACTTCAAACTCTCATCAGTGCTAACATCTTTATCTAGCACATATATATCAGAAAACTTACGTCACCAATTTTCAATCATGTCATATACAGTATCTTCCCCAGTTTCAGGCACGGGTGTATAGCGCTGTTATATGAATTATTTTCTGTGAAGTTTAGATACAGTAAATAAATAGGTCATTTTTACCAGTACCAGACCTGACAAGGCTTTTCTTACAACCTAAAACACCAACAAATAAATGAAGAAATCTGCTCGTTTTATTCTTTGTAGATACATAGGCATGAATTTTTCACCTGCAGCTATTTATATACAGATGACCCGGTCTTAGGGACTGCTTCCATCTGCCAGTAGAAAATAAAACTGCATACACTTTTACAATATAGTTTTCTTATTTTTTCATTGAAGCACGTTCAAAAGACATGTTAAACAATGCAGATGCACATATAAGCGCCGGCATGATATTCTCAAGGGAATGACAAATTTGAACATACATGCGCTCCACGTGGAAATCGCAGGATAAGCAGCTGGATGGTTAACAATCAATTTAAATTCAAGCAAATTATTTTCTTTTACCAATCCAATAACATGCACATGGATTAGGGAGTGGTTAACATGTAGAAAACAGAAAGTACTGATTAGAGGAGAAACCTCAAAATGGAGCGAGGTAACCAGTGGTGTAACACAGGGATCGGTATTAGGTCCTCTGCTATTCCTAATCTACATTAATGATTTAGATTCTGGTATAGTAAGCAAACTTGTTAAATTTTCAGATGACACAAAAATAGGAGGAGTGGCAAACACTGTTGCAGCAGCAAAGGTCATTCAAAATGATCTAGACAGCATTCAGAACTGGGCAGACACATGGCAAATTACATTTAATAGAGAAAAGTGTAAAGTATTGCATGCGGGCAATAAAAATGTGCATTATAAATATCATATGGGAGATAGTGAAATTGAAGAAGGGAACTATGAAAAAGACCTATGAGTTTATGTTGACTCAGAAATGTCTTCATCTAGACAATGTGGGGAAGCTATCAAAAAGGCCAACAAGATGTTCGGATATATTGTGAGACGTGTTGAATTTAAATCAAGGGAAGTAATGTTAAAACTTTACAATGCATTAGTAAGACCTCACCTAGAATATTGTGTTCAGTTCTGGTTACCTCGTTACAAAAAGGATATTGCTGTTCTAAAAAGAGTGCAAAGAAGAGCAACCAGAATTATCCTGGGTTTAAAAGGCATGTCATATGCAGACAAGCTAAAAGAATTGAATCTATTCAGTCTTGAACAAAGAAGACTATGCGGCGATCTGATTCAAACATTCAAAAAACTAAAAGGTATAGACAATGTCGACCCAGGGGACTTCTTAGACCTGAAAAAATAAACAAGGACCAGGGGTCACAAATGGTCACACGCGCAGTTAATTTTTGACGCGCTTTTAAAAGTATTTTTTTCCACAGTCAAACGGGTTTAAAAGGCCCTGCATAACAACAAAGCACTCACTAGGCATCTCCAGCCCCGCCCCACACTTTCGTTCGCTATAGCTTTTACCTATGTAAGAAATAAATAATAATAATAATAATAGTCGTACATACCGATCAATCATCTCCTGATCATTCGTGTTATCACCAAACTCCTCAATAATGCGATCCAAGTCATTATTTTATTACTATAACATCTCAAAAAAGCTCTGCAAATATCCGTGTTCTCTGTGCGCTCACTCACAGTCAGCCAGCTTGTTTACTTATGACCGCCCCGTTATCTGATACCAGGGCCATGTATGACTATTAATGAGATACGCCTTTTTTTCCGACTTTTCTCGGCTCCTGTCGCTCCCACTCAGCCATTGAATGGTTTTCTGGCTTTTTCCGGAGAAAAAACGATTAGAAACCCTTTTTTTGCGTTTCTAAAATGATGTCGGAAAGGGTCCGACAGTGGACCTGATAGGAATAATTGCAATGTCGGACCAGGTCCGACATACGGCCGCAAAGGGTTAAAGCTGGAAAACATGTGCTGCTTCAGTATGGGCTATTAAAAAAATACATACAGACAAATTACTTTATCCCTAACATTATTATTATTATTATTATTATTATTATTTATTTATTTATTTATTTCGTTCTTAGCAGATGCCCTTATCCAGGGCAACTTACAGTCGTAAACAAAAATACATTTCAAGAATCACAGTACAAGTATTAATACAATTAAGAGCAAGATAAAATACAATGACTTTTGTTCTAGCAAGTACTAGTATATGACAAAATACGATTCAACGGGCTCCCAAGTGGTGCATCCAGTAAAAGCACTCGCGTATAGTGCAGGATGCGCCCTATAGTCTGGATGTCACGAGTTCGAGTCCAAGCTATTCCTTTGCCGACCGAGGACGGGAGCTCCCAGGGGGCGGCGCTCAATTGGCTGAGCATCGCCCGGGGGAAGGGAGGGTTAGGTCGGCCAGGGTGTTCTCGGCTCACCGCGCACCAGCGACACCTGTAGTCTGGCCAGGCGCCTGCGGGCAAACCTGTAAGCTGCCTGAGAGCTGTGTTGTCCTCTGACGCTGTAGCTCTTGGGTGGCTGCATGGTGATTCTGCAGTGTGAAAAAAAGCGGTCGGCTGACGGCACACGCTTCGGAGGACAGCGTGTGTTCGTCTTCGCCCTCCCAAATCAGCACAGTGGTGGTAGCGGTGAGCTGAGCTTCAAATAATAATTGGCCATTCCAAATCGGGAGAAAATAATAAAAATAATTGGCAACGACTAAATGCACTGATTTACTTGTACTTACAGTCATCATTACTACTCGTTTGTACTTTTTACTCAGCACACCCCTAGTTTCTGTGGTCTTGAGTTTTTATTATTTACAAACAAGACCATTCATACAAAAATCAAATCCAATTACTGCATTTATCAAACATCTGCTAAATGGCAGCAGGTTCATACTAACTTACCAAAGATTATCAGGTGTTTTAGCTTGAAACCACTCTGTGCCATGAGCAGCCAAGCAGCTGTAGATATTCCGAGTCGTCCACTCATTTTTGGGGATGGTGAGTGTACTGATCATTGAATAGGAGACTCCCCCACTCTCAGGAGCAGCGGGATTGTTCTTGTAATGAGCATCACCAATGTCTTTATCACCCTTCTGCCATTTCACATAGATATCCCTCGGGAAGAACCCAGTAATGATGCATGTCAGCTCTGCGCTGTCGGCTCCCAGCTGATCTTTAAAGGGGCGTAGAATCTGAAGAGCAGGTTTACCATAACCTAAAATAACAATCAAAAGAAAACAAAAACAGAAAACGTCTCAATTATATTTAGAATCAAAGAGAAGTATCACATGAATATCACACCAAGTGAAAAATTATGAGCAACCATCAGTCAACAGGGCGGCAGTGTGGAGTAGTGGTTAGGGCTCTGGACTCTTGACCGGAGGGTCGTGGGTTCAATCGCAGGTGGGGGACACTACTGCTGTACCCTTGAGCAAGGTACTTTACCTAGATTGCTCCAGTAAAAACCCAACTTTATAAATGGGGAATTGTATGTAAAAAAAATGTGTGTAAAAATAATGTGATATCTTGTAACGATTGTGTCGCCCTGGATAAGGGCGTCTGCTAAGAAATAAATAATAATAATAACATAACCAAATATTTGGGTTTGCAAACTAGGACTTGTAAATTATTATTAATTGTTTATTTAGCAGACGCCTTTATCCAAGGCAGCTTACAGAGACTGGGGTGTGTGAGCTATGCATCAGCTGCAGAGTCACTTACAATTATGTCTCCCCCGGAAAAAGGAGCACAAGGAGGTTAAGTGACTTGCTCAGGGTCACACAATAAGTCAGCAATTGAGGTGGGATTTGAACCGGGGACCTCCTGGTTACAAGACCTTTTCTTTAACCTCTGGACCACACAGCCTCCTGTAAATCCTGTGTAAAAACCAGTAACCTAACCTTAATTCAGATCTACACAATGCAAAGATCAGCACTTTATTGGTTGCAGAGATAATCCAAATAACAAATTCTAAGAAGCTCTAGATCATATTTTTATCTCACAATGAATGTTCCTGATGGGAGCTTCAAGGTGACTATACTGTGCCTCTATAATACTAGAATTACCTGTCTCTTTGGTAATAGACGCCTCTTTGGTGGAACAAGGGTGTGTGACTTTGCAACTGGCTTTGCTGTAGCTTTTCCATTCAGCAGCAGAGACTGTCAATCGCCTGGTGATGCTTTGGGTATTATTCCCATTTAGTTTGCTATCAACTAATTCTGATTTATGTTTTCTTCCATCAGTAATCCAGGAAACGGTGCTGTTGTTGAGCCCGACCACAAAACAGTCAGCACTTACACTTTTCCCTATGAAAATATCTACAAATGTGGGTTTTTGGAGATAAATAGTTGGCTCGATGCTAGAGCAAGCTGTAATTGAAATAGAAAGAGCTTATTCAGTGGTTTGCGGGAATCTATTGCACTAACAGTATTTGAAAGAATCTGCAACGCCTAGAAAATAGAAAGCAGAGAATCAACACATCTTCATGAAAGCAATATTATTATTATTATTATTATTATTATTACTATTATTTATTTCTTAGCAGACGCCCTTATCCAGGGTGACTTACAATCGCAAGCAAATACAAATACATTCAAGTGTTACAATACAAGTCATACAATAAGAGTAAGAAATACAATAATTTTTTTTTTCAAGTGTGACAAACCACAATTCAATAATACAGCAGATAATAGTGAAAGTTACATCAGGATATGATTAAATATGGGGAATCAGCAGTAATGGCTGATTTTCAATTCCCTTGTTCAGATGGTCTGAAAACCTTACCATTCTGTCTGAATCTCGATCTAATAATAAACACAGCTGCTTTGGGCTCTGGAGTGGGTGGAGATTTAGAATGTCTCAACTTTTTACAAAGGAAAGAGTTGGTTAATTTATCTGTTATTTATTGAATACCTCACAGCAAGAATCTGACTAAATGTCAGCCAGTTGATACTAACTTACCAAAAAGATTGTCAGATGTTTTAGCTTCAAACCATGCTGTGCCATGAGCAGCCTTGCAGCTGTAGGTATTCCGAGTCATCCACTCACTTTTGGGGATGGTGAGTGTACTGATCATTGAATAGGAGACTCCCCCACTCTCAGGAGCAGCGGGATTGTTCTTGTAATTAGTGGCATCAATCTCTTTATCACCCTTCTGCCATTTCACATAGATATCCCTCGGGAAGAACCCAGTAATGATGCATGTCAGCTCTGCACTGTCGGCTCCAAGCTGATCTTCAGAGGGGCGTAGAATCTGAAGAGCAGGTTTACTGTAACCTAAAATAACAATCAAAAGAAAACAAAAACCAGAAAACGTCTCGATTATATTTAGAATCAAAGAGAAGTAAAGTATCATCTGATCATCACACCAAGTGAAAAATTATGAGCAGCCATCAGTCAACATAACCATATATTTGGGTTTGCAAACTATGACTTGTAAATACAGTATAAAAACCAGTAGCCTAACCTTAATTTAGGGTTGGTTAATTTATCTGTTATTTATTGAATACATCACAGTAAGAATCTGAGTAAATGGCAGCCAGTTGATACTAACTTACCAAAGATATTGTCAAATGTTTTAGCTTCAAACCATTCTGTCAAGGTATTGAAAAAAGACTCCTATTGCATAGCAGTTTTGCCCATTCCAGGTTCTACTACCAGCTTGATTAGCCACAGTGTATAAGTAACACGCTCAGATGTGCCTTATTAAATTCATATTAAAACCAGAACTGGATAAAACTGCTATGCATTGGGAGTCTTATTTCCATCCCTGATTCTGTCCCATGAGCACAGAATGTCACACGTGTCCCTCCTCCTTCCCCCTTGGACTGGCTCTTTATCTCTGCACCTCAGATTGACAGTCATCACTGCCCTATTGGCCAGGGGCTGATTCAGTGTATTTTATTCCCATTCACCTTTCTCTAAATAACAAGTAATAGCAAAATTACACATTCTCATTTCAGATACTCGTTTGTACGTTACACAGCACACCCCTGGTTTCTGTAGTGTCTTAATCTTCAAAATAAAACCATTCATACACAAATCAAATCCAATTATTACATTATGAAATATCTGCTACATGGCAGCCAATTGATACTAACTTACCAAAAAGATTGTCAGGTGTTTTAGCTTCAAACCATGCTGTGCCATGAGCAGCCTTGCAGCTGTAGGTATTCTGAGTCATCCACTCACTTTTGGGGATGGTGAGTGTACTGATCATTGAATAGGAGACTCCCCCACTCTCAGGAGCAGCGGGATTGTTCTTGTAATGAGCAGCATCAATCTCTTTATCACCCTTCTGCCATTTCACATAGATATCCCTCGGGAAGAAACCAGTAATGATGCAGGTCAGCGCTGCACTGTCGGCTCCAAGCTGATCTTCAGAGGGGCGTAGAATCTGAAGAGCAGGTTTACTGTAACCTAAAATAACAATCAAAAGAAAACAAAAACAGAAAACATCTCGATTAAATTTAGAATCAAAGAGAAGTATCACATGAATATCACACCAAGTGAAGAATTATGAGCAGGAATCAGTCAACATAACCATATATTTGGGTTTGCAAACTATGACTTATAAATACAGTATAAAAACTGTGCCTCTATAATACTGGAATTACCTGTCTCTTTGGTAATAGACGCCTCTTTGGTGGAACAAGGGTGTGTGACTTTGCAACTGGCTTTGCTGTAGCTTTTCCATTCAGCAGCAGAGACTGTCAATCGCCTGGTGATGCTTTGGGTATTATTCCCATTTAGTTTGCTATCAACTAATTCTGATTTATGTTTTCTTCCATCAGTAATCCAGGAAACGGTGCTGTTGTTGAGCCCGACCACAAAACAGTCAGCACTTACACGTTTCCCATTGAAAATATCTTCAAATGTGGGTTTCTGGAGATAAATAGTTGGCTCGATGCTGGAGCAAGCTGAAATTGAAATACAAACTTTGTTCAATGGCTTGCGGGAATCTATTGCACTGAACTTATTTGAAAGATTCTACAACGCCTAAAAAATAGAACAAAGGGAATCAACACATCTTCAGGAAAGCAATGTGGGGAATCAGTAGTAATGGCTGATTTTCAATTCCTTTATTAAGCTGGTTTGAAAACCTTACCATTCTGTCTGAATCTCTATCTAATAATAAACACAGCTGCTTTGGGCTCTGGAGTGGGTGGAGATTTAGAATGGCTCAACTTTTTACAAATGCCGGGGTTGGTTAATTTATCTGTTATTTATTGAATACATCACAACAAGAATCAGAGTAAATGGCAGCCAATTGATACTAACTTACCAAAAAGATTGTCAGGTGTTTTAGCTTCAAACCATGCTGTGCCATGAGCAGCCTTGCAGCTGTAGGTATTCCGAGTCATCCACTCACTTTTGGGGATGGTGAGTGTACTGATCATTGAATAGGAGACTCCCCCACTCTCAGGAGCAGCGGGATTGTTCTTGTAATTAGTGGCATCAATCTCTTTATCACCCTTCTGCCATTTCACATAGATATCACTCGGGAAGAACCCAGTAATGATGCATGTCAGCTCTGCACTGTCGGCTCCAAGCTGATCTTCAGAGGGGCGTAGAATCTGAAGAGCAGGTTTACTGTAACCTAAGATAACAATCAAAAGAAAACAAAAACCAGAAAACGTCTCGATTATATTTAGAATCAAAGAGAAGTAAAGTATCATCTGATCATCACACCAAGTGAAAAATTATGAGCAGCCATCAGTCAACATAACCATATATTTGGGTTTGCAAACTATGACTTGTAAATACAGTATAAAAACCAGTAGCCTAACCTTAATTTAGGGTTGATTAATTTATCTGTTATTTATTGAATACATCACAGCAAGAATCTGAGTAAATGGCAGCCAGTTGATACTAACTTACCAAAGATATTGTCAAATGTTTTAGCTTCAAACCATTCTGTCAAGGGATTGAAAAAAGACTCCTATTGCATAGCAGTTTTGCCCATTCCAGGTTCTACTACCAGCTTGATTAGCCACAGTGTATAAGTAACACGCTCAGATGCGTCTTATTAAATTCATAGTAAAACCAGAACTGGATAAAACTGCTATGCAATGGGAGTCTCATTTCCATCCCTGATTCTGTCCCATGAGCACAGACTGTCACACGTGTCCCTCCTCCTTCCCCCTTGGACTGGCTCTTTATCTCTGCACCTCAGATTGACAGTCATCACTGCCCTATTGGCCAGGGGCTGATTCAGTGTATTTTATTCCCATTCACCTTTCTCTAAATAATAAGTAATAGCAAAATTACACATTCTCATTTCAGATACTCGTTTGTACATTACACAGCACACCCCTGGTTTCTGTAGTGTCTTAATCTTCAAAATAAAAATATTCATTCACAAATCAAATCCAGTTATTACATTATGAAATATCTGCTACATGGCAGCCAATTGATACTAACTTACCAAAAAGATTGTCAGGTGTTTTAGCTTCAAACCATGCTGTGCCATGAGCAGCCTTGCAGCTGTAGGTATTCCGAGTCGTCCACTCACTTTTGGGGATGGTGAGTGTACTGATCATTGAATAGGAGACTCCCCCACTCTCAGGAGCGACGGGATTGTTCTTGTAATTAGTGGCATCAATCTCTTTATCACCCTTTTGCCATTTCACATAGATATCCCTCGGGAAGAACCCAGTAATGATGCATGTCAGCTCTGCACGGTCAGCTCCCAGCTGATCTTCAGAGGGGCGTAGAATCTGAAGAGTAGGTTTACTGTAACCTAAGATAACAATCAAAAGAAAACAAAAAACAGAAAGAGTATCGATTAAATTTAGAATCAAACAGAAGTATCACATGAATATCACACCAAGTGAAAAATTATGAGCAGGAATCAGTCAACATAACCATATATTTGGGTTTGCAAACTATGACTTATAAATACAGTATAAAAACTGTGCCTCTATAATACTGGAATTACCTGTCTCTTTGGTAATAAACGCCTCTTTGGTGGAACAAGGGTGTGTGACTTTGCAACTGGCTTTGCTGTAGCTTTTCCATTCAGCAGCAGAGACTGTCAATCGCCTGGTGATGCTTTGGGTATTATTCCCATTTAGTTTGCTATCAACTAATTGTGACTTATGTTCTCTTCCATCAGTAATCCAGGAAACAGTGCTGTTGTTGAGCCCGACCACAAAACAGTCAGCACTTACACTTTTCCCTATGAAAATATCTTCAAATGTGGGTTTCTGGAGATAAATAGTTGGCTCGATGCTGGAGCAAGCTGAAATTGAAATAGAAACCTTGTTCAATGGCTTGCGGGAATCTATTGCACTGAACAGTATTTGAAAGAATCTACAACGCCTAGAAAATAGAACAAAGAGAATCAACACATCTTCAGGAAAGCAATGTGGGGAATCAGTAGTAATGGCTGATTTTCAATTCCTTTATTAAGCTGGTTTGAAAACCTTACCATTCTGTCTGAATCTCTATCTAATAATAAACACAGCTGCTTTGGGCTCTGGAGTGGGTGGAGATTTAGAATGGCTCAGCTTTTTACAAATGCCGGGGTTGGTTAATTTATCTGTTATTTATTGAATACATCACAACAAGAATCTGAGTAAATGGCAGCCAGTTGATACTAACTTACCAAATATATTGTCAAATGTTTTAGCTTCAAACCATTCTGTCAAGGTATTGAAAAAAGACTCCTATTGCATAGCAGTTTCGCCCATTCCAGGTTCTACTACCAGCTTGATTAGCCACAGTGTATAAGTAACACGCTCAGATGTTCTTATTAAATTCATAGTAAAGCCAGAACTGGATAAAACTGCTATGCAATGGGAGTCTTATTTCCATCCCTGATTCTGTCCCATGAGCACAGACTGACTCACGTGTCCCTCCTCCTTCCCCCTTGGATTGGCTCTTTATCTCTGCACCTCAGATTGACAGTCAGCACTGCCCTATTGGCCAGGGGCTGATTCAGTGTATTTTATTCCCATTCACCTTTCTCTAAATAACAAGTAATAGCAAAATTACACATTCTCATTTCAGATACTCGTTTGTACGTTACACAGCACACCCCTGGTTTCTGTAGTGTCTTATTCTTCAAAATAAAACCATTCATACACAAACCAAATCCAGTTATTACATTATGAAATATCTGCTACATGGCAGCCAATTGATACTAACTTACCAAAAAGATTGTCAGGTGTTTTAGCTTCAAACCATGCTGTGCCATGAGCAGCCTTGCAGCTGTAGGTATTCCGAGTCGTCCACTCACTTTTGGGGATGGTGAGTGTACTGATCATTGAATAGGAGACTCCCCCACTCTCAGGAGCAGCGGGGTTGTTCTTGTAATGAGCAGCACCAATGTCTTTATCACCCTTCTGCCATTTCACATAGATATCCCTCGGGAAGAACCCAGTAATGATGCATGTCAGCTCTGCACAGTCAGCTCCCAGCTGATGTTCAGAGGGGCGTAGAATCTGAAGAGTAGGTTTACTGTAACCTAAAATAACAATCAAAAGAAAACAAAAACCAGAAAAGGTCTCATAAGAACATAAGAACATAAGAAAGTTTACAAACGAGAGGAGGCCCCATTCAGCCCATCTTGCTCGTTTGGTTGTTAGTAGCTTATTGATCCCAGAATCTCATCAAGCAGCTTCTTGAAGGATCCCAGGGTGTCAGTTTCAACAACATTACTGGGGAGTTGGTTCCAGACCCTCACAATTCTCTGTGTAAAAAAGTGCCTCCTATTTTCTGTTCTGAATGCCCCTTTATCTAGTCTCCATTTATGACCCCTGGTACTTTTTTCTTTTTTTTAAGTCAAAGAAGTCCCCCGGGTTGACATTGTCTATACCGTTTAGGATTTTGAATGTTTGAATCAGATCGCCGCGTGATCATCACACCAAGTGAAAAATGCTGAGCAGCCATCAGTCAACATAACCATATATTTGGGTTTGCAAACTATGACTTGTAAATACAGTATAAAAACCAGCAACCAAACCTTAATTCAGATCTACACAATGCAAAGGTCAGCACTTTATTAGTTGCAGAGATAATCCAAATAACAAATTCTAACAAGCTCTAGATCATATTCACATCTCACAATGAATGTTCCTGATGGGAGCTTCAAGGTGACTATACTGTGCCTCTATAATACTGGAATTACCTGTCTCTTTGGTAATAGACGCCTCTTTGGTGGAACAAGGGTGTGTGACTTTGCAACTGGCTTTGCTGTAGCTTTTCCATTCAGCAGCAGAGACTGTCAATCGCCTGGTGATGCTTTGGGTATTATTCCCATTTAGTTTGCTATCAACTAATTGTGAGTTATGTTCTCTTCCATCAGTAATCCAGGAAACGGTGCTGTTGTTGAGCCCGACCACAAAACAGTCAGCACTTACACGTTTCCCATTGAAAATATCTTCAAATGTGGGTTTTTGGAGATAAATAGTTGGCTCGATGCTGGAGCAAGCTGAAATTGCAATAGAAATCTTGTTCAATGGCTTGCGGGAATCTATTGCACTGAACAGTATTTGAAAAAATCTACATCGCCTAGAAAATAGAAAGCAGAGAACCAACACATCTTCAGGAAAGCAATGTGGGGAATCAGTAGTAATGGCTGCTTTTCAATTCCTTTGTTAAGCTGGTTTGAAAACCTTACCATTCTGTCTGAATCTCTATCTAATAATAAACACAGCTGCTTTGGGCTCTGGAGTGGGTGGAGATTTAGAATGGCTCAGCTTTTTACAAATGCCGGGTTTGGTTAATTTATCTGTTATTTACTGAATACATCACAGCAAGAATCTGACTAAATGTCAGCCAGTTGATACTAACTTACCAAAGATATTGTCAAATGTTTTAGCTTCAAACCATGCTGTGCCATGAGCAGCCTTGCAGCTGTAGGTATTCCGAGTCGTCCACTCACTTTTGGGGATGGTGAGTGTACTGATCATTGAATAGGAGACTCCCCCACTCTCAGGAGCAGCGGGATTGTTCTTGTAATTAGTGGCATCAATCTCTTTATCACCCTTCTGCCATTTCACATAGATATCACTCGGGAAGAATCCAGTAATGATGCATGTCAGCTCTGCACTGTCGGCTCCAAGCTGATCTTCAGAGGGGCGTAGAATCTGAAGAACAGGTTTACTGTAACCTAAAATAACAATCAAAAGAAAACAAAAACCAGAAAACGTCTCGATTATATTTAGAATCAAAGAGAAGTAAATCATCATCTGATCATCACACCAAGTGAAAAATTATGAGCAGCCATCAGTCAACATAACCATATATTTGGGTTTGCAAACTATGACTTGTAAATACAGTATAAAAACCAGTAGCCTAACCTTAATTTAGGGTTGGTTAATTTATCTGTTATTTATTGAATACATCACAGCAAGAATCTGAGTAAATGGCAGCCAATTTATACTAACTTACCAAAGAGATTGTCAAATGTTTTAGCTTCAAACCATTCTGTCAAGGTATTGAAAAAAGACTCCTATTGCATAGCAGTTTTGCCCATTCCAGGTTTTACTACCAGCTTGATTAGCCACAGTGTATAAGTAACACGCTCAGATGTGTCTTATTAAATTCATATTAAAACCAGAACTGGATAAAACTGCTATGCAATGGGAGTCTTATTTCCATCCCTGATTCTGTCCCATGAGCACAGACTGTCTCACGTGTCCCTCCTCCTTCCCCCTTGGATTGGCTCTTTATCTCTGCACCTCAGATTGACAGTCATCACTGCCCTATTGGCCAGGGGTTGATTCAGTGTATTTTATTCCCATTCACCTTTCTCTAAATAACAAGTAATAGCAAAATTACTCATACTCATTTCAGATACTCGTTTGTACGTTACACAGCACACCCCTGGTTTCTGTAGTGTCTTATTCTTCAAAATAAAACTATTCATACACAAATCAAATCCAATTATTACATTATGAAATAGCTGCTAAATGGCAGCCATTTGATACTAACTTACCAAAAAGATTGTCAGGTGTTTTAGCTTCAAACCATGCTGAGCAGCCATCAGTCAACATAACCATATATTTGGGTTTGCAAATTATGACTTGTAAATACAGTATAAAAACCAGTAACCTAACCTTAATTCAGATCTACACAATGCAAAGATCAGCACTTTATTAGTTGCAGAGATAATCCAAATAACAAGTTTTAACAAGCTCTAGATCATATTCACATCTCACAATGAATGTTCCTGATGGGAGCTTCAACGTGACTATACTGTACCTCTATAATAATGGAATTACCTGTCTCTTTGGTAATAAACGCCTCTTTGGTGGAACAAGGGTGTGTGACTTTGCAACTGGCTTTGCTGTAGCTTTTCCATTCAGCAGCAGAGACTGTCAATCGACTTGTGATGCTTTGGGTATTATTCAGGTTTTGTTTGACCTCAACTGATTCTGATTTATGTTCTTTTCCATCAGTAATCCAGGAAACAGTGCTGTCGTTGAGCCCGACCACAAAACAGTCAGCACTTACACGTTTCCCATTGAAAATATCTTCAAATGTGGGTTTTTGGAGATAAATAGTTGGCTCGATGCTGGAGCAAGCTGAAATTACAATAGAAACCTTGTTCAATGGCTTGCGGGAATCTATTGCACTGAACAGTATTTGAAAAAATCTACATCGCCTAGAAAATAGAAAGCAGAAAACCAACACATCTTCAGGAAAGCAATGTGGGGAATCAGCAGTAATGGCTGCTTTTCAATTCCTTTATTAAGCTGGTTTTAAAACCTTACCATTCTGTCTGAATCTCAATCTAATAATAAACACAGCTGCTTTGGGCTCTGGAGTGGGTGGAGATTTAGAATGGCTCAGCTTTTTCGCCGGGTTTGGTTAATTTATCTGTTATTTACTGAATACATCACAGCAAGAATCTGAGTAAATGGCAGCCAATTGATACTAACTTACCAACGAGATTGTCAAATGTTTTAGCTTTAAACCATTCTGTCAAGGTGTTGAAAAAAAAGTTTCGCCCATTCCAGGTTTTACTACCAGCTTGATTAGCCACAGTGTATAAGTAACACGCTCAGATGTGTCTTATTAAATTCATATTAAAACCAGAACTGGATAAAACTGCTATGCAATGGGAGTCTTATTTCCATCCCTGATTCTGTCCCTGTCACACGTGTCCCTCCTCCTTCCCCCCTTGGATTGGTTCTTTATCTCTGCACCTCAGATTGATATAATCAAGGATTTTATTATATTCCCCAATTGAAAGAATATAATAAAATCATAGATGAAGATGAAGAAAAAAATAGCAAATATATTAAACTATTACTTTCCACAGGTTTTTACAAAGATAATCACGGACAACATGCCCCACATGTCGACCTGTTCCTATCCAATTTTAAATAACTTTAGCATAACAGATGCAGAAGTGTTAAAGGGACTAGGAGCTCTTAAAATAAACAAATCCCCTGGGCCGGATCCTGCCAATAGTACTCAAAGAAATGAAAGAAGTTATTTACAAACCGCTCTTGACACAGGGGTTGTACCGACATACTAGAAAATAGCAAACGTAATACCGATCCACAAAAAGTGAGACAAAACCGAACCAGGTAACTACAGACAAATAAGTCTGAATTCTATTATATGTAAACTTATGGAAACTATAATAAGATCTAAAATGGAAAATTACCTATATGGTAACAATATCCTGGGAGACAGTCAGCATGGTTTTAGGAAAGGGAGCTCGTTCTAACTAACCTGCTTGACTTTTTTAAGGGTGCAACATTGACAATGGATAATTGCAAAGCATACGACATGGTTTATTTAGATTTCCAGAAAGCTTTTGACAAAGTCCCGCATAAAAGATTAATTCTCAAACTGAACGCAGTAGGGATTCAAGGAAATGCATGCACATGGATTAGGGAGTGGTTAACATGTAGAAAACAGAAAGTACTGATTAGAGGAGAAACCTCAAAATGGAGCGAGGTAACCAGTGGTGTACCACAGGGATCAGTATTAGGTCCTCTGCTATTCCTAATCTACATTAATGATTTAGATTCTGGTATAGTAAGCAAACTTGTTAAATTTGCAGACGACACAAAAATAGGAGGAGTGGCAAACACTGTTGCAGCAGCAAAGGTCATTCAAAATGATCTAGACAGCATTCAGAACTGGGCAGACACATGGCAAATGACATTTAATAGAGAAAAGTGTAAAGTATTGCATGCAGGCAATAAAAATGTGCATTATAAATATAATATGAGAGATACTGAAATTGAAGAAGGGAACTATGAAAAAGACCTAGGAGATTTTGTGAGAAGTACTGAATTTAAATCAAGGGAAGTAATGTTAAAACTTTACAATGCATTAGTAAGACATCACCTTGAATATTGGGTTCAGTTCTGGTTACCTCATTACAAAAGGATATTGCTGCTCTAGAAAGAGTGCAAAGAAGAGCAACCAGAATTATCCCGGGTTTAAAAGGCATGTCGTATGCAGACAGGCTAAAAGAATTCAATCTATTCAGTCTTGAACAAAGAAGACTACGCGGTGATCTTCAAACATTCAAACATTCAAAATCCTAAAAGGGTTCTGTAGGTTCTATAGACATTGTCATCTCAAATATATTGCAAATGTCATGGACTTTCTTATGTTATGTTCTTATGATATTGTATCAGGAATCTACGTTGAATGAACTCTAATCTAATTTGTCTAGCTTTGCCTAGAGATAACGATCAACCTAACACCTTGAATGCACCAGGCACTCAGGAAACAAAAGGCTAATCAAACCCGTCTCTGTGATTTAATTAACCCGTCTAGTGAGAGAGGTGGTTTTGCAGAGGAGTCTGAAAGAGAGAAAAGTAGCTTAAAGATTTAGAGATTTAAGACAAATTTCACATCATATTGATTTAATACCACCATGAGTACAAGATGGAAGCGCTTTTATTCTTAAATTGCCTAACAAGTATAGAATAACCCAGGTAATAAATCCCTAAGAGAATTAAACTGTTTGCAATGTCTAACCAAAGTCGCAACCAGACATGTTTGGTGTCTAAAGAAATGTAATTTCTTATGGTAAAAATAACGGGAATTCAGAATAAAATCTGAATTATTTAGCAAAAGTTATGCACGTTCTAAAAGTTTCCCCTTTCCAGATTATGATAAAGGACTAATCAGACAGAGGAAGGGGGGGAGCAATCAATCAAGATTTCAAGCCCATTCACTACAAAATAGCCAATCGGAGCATGCAGCGGGAAATTCAACTTTTCAAACAAATCTCTTTGTTTGAAAAGTATAAAACCCCTGTTTTAGCCCCAGCTCCTTGTCCCCAAATCTGAGTCCCCAGCTCTAGCCCTCTAATCTGAGTCCCCACCTCTACCCCCCTATGTTTGCCCCAGACCTGCGTTGGCCCTCTATTCTGAGTCCCCAGCGCTATCCAGACCTGCTTTAGCCCCAGACTGGCTGCTAATCCCTGCTTGCTCAGACTCTAAGAAACTACAAGACTGCACCTGGAGCCCTCAGCTCTCAGTATTTATCCATCAAGGTTGGGGGCCCTGACACTAGGAGAAACACAAGGTAACAGAACTGCTCTCCAGGCTAGGTAACAATACTCTTAAATATCTTTTCAGGTATTGTGTGATCCCTTGTTGTTGTGTCACGATGTACTAATATTTCTTTGGTAAATTGTTGTTTTAAACCTTAGTTCTCATTGTAATGCTTTTAATGTGACATTAGTTGTGTAACTGTTTTGTGTGATTTTCAAACTTATTTTGGTTGCGTGCTTAATAAATACCATCTTTCTAAGAAGAGATTCCCAGTATTGAATCATTTGCTCATGATGAACAAACACGATTTATGAACTTTGAACAGTCTGGAATCTTGTCTATTTTTGGCTTGTTGTAATGTGTAAATCCGCCATCGTTTTCAGAGAGCGATATTAAAAACAGGTTTGTACATTATAATAGGACACCGTTTATTGTAGAGGTCCCACTGAGATCTTGACTATCTAAGGTATCTCTTTATTCCCTACAGTTTTTGGAGGTCCTTTAATTTATTGCTCTTAGAATATATTAACTGCCTACAATAGTACCCACAGTTCACAAATGGAGATTAGATAAAGGGGCATTCAGAACAGAAAATAGGAGGCACTTTTTTATACAGAGAATTGTGAGGGTCTGGAACCAACTCCCCAGTAATGTTGTTGAAGCTGACACCCTGGGATCCTTCAAGAAGCTGCTTGATGAGATTCTGGGATCAATAAGCTACAAACAACCAAACGAGCAAGATGGGCTGAATGGCCTCCTCTCGTTTGTAAACTTTCTTATGTTCTTAATATATTGCACTGTACAATATTTGACACCTCTGTTATGAAGAACATAAAGCCTGCTGTATTAACCATCTGTTGAATGTTGCTTGTGGTAAATAAATGTAAAACACTGGTTGCCATTCAGAAAGCTTGAATGAATTCATTATTTAAGGCTGTTTTACACAGATGGAGTTTGAATGAAGAAATTAAAAATGGTTTCTAGTAGAAATATTTGTCATTGAACTTTCTTTTAGTATTACTAAATTCAGGTAAATTTGTAAAAAGTTTTCCCCATTCACAAACACATAATGCTGTATTTAAATGCTAACCGCCCTGGGTTTTTATCACCTGTGCACAAGCTGATTGTCTTGTTCTTTGTTGTAGAGTCGTGTGAAACGACACACGAATACGTGGTACCTCTCTTCCACTCCTCCATGGAAATCTCCAGGTGGCTGATGAGGATGAAGGCTTTCTCTTTGCCGTCTATTCCGTTGGGAATGGGTGAAGCTTTTTCAACACTGTGAAGAACTCCATTGACTTGCCAGTTTACTGTAATATTTTGTGGGTGGAAGTCTGCTACGATGCAGGTCAGAATGGGGTCTGGTGGAACAATGTCTTCACAAGGTAGAGGAAGTAAATGGATATTTGGTGGGCTTGTGGTTTCTGAAAGAAAATGCAGAATACAATTATAACACATCAGACAATGCCAACTAGGAATGTCTTAATGTGAAACCAGTATTGTCAAACAAATCCTGTGCCCGATAATGAATGAATGAATTAATGGATTATGGTGATACTGTGCAATGGGCAATAATGAAACTGCTTTGTATAAACTTAGTATTTTGTTATAACGCTCTTTTTCATTAAAGCTGCAATTATGCTTACTGCCAACAGATGTCAGTATAACCTTTCTATATAACATGGTGAATACATATTCAGACTTGGAATGCCTACAGCTGGGGTGAGTCTGAGAGATGTATACATGGCATGGACCACGTTTACTTAGAGATCTCCTTTCCACTAGAAACCTCATATATACACATGCAAACTTATTTAACAAAAAATATAAATTGCTGCTTACCTCCTTTAAGCAATCTATATCATCCCATTAAACACAAATTAATATATTTGCTATTTATATCAAAGTTAAATTTAGTATGTATCATGCTTTATACTGGCACATCCCTTGCAAAGTTTCCCAGGAAACCCTGTTTTACTGGGTGAGCACAAGATCATTGGAACTACAAATCAATTTATAAATGACAGGTAATTTGTTCTGTATGCATCATGAATATTACAACTTTAAATGTGAATATCATAAAACTATGATTTTGTCAGTCAGGATATTCTTAAGCAATTTGCGCCTCACAAAGTAATGAAGAGGCTTGGTGGTCCAGTGGTGAGAGAAAGGTGCTTGTAGCCAGGAGGTTCCCAGTTCAATCCCAGCTCACCCACTAACTCACTGTGTGTGATTCTGAGAAAGTCACTTAACCTCCTTGTCCTCTGTCCTTCGGATGAGTAGTAAAACAAACAAGCTCCATTTTAATATGCTTTGCAGCAGTTGTGATGCTAGTCTCTGTAAGTTGCTTTGGAGAAATTATTTTTGAAATTATTTTGTTACTCTGTGTACTGTTAAGTATTCATGGTTTTCTTTGAAAAAAATCTTTTCATATCATTGCATATCCTGCTAAATTATACATGCAGTTATTGTTGCAGAATCTGGCAGTGTCCGCATAGTTCATATGACTTGACGATGACACTTTTTTATTTGATTTTTATTTTAAAAGTGACACATTTATTGAAGAAAATTGTATCCTATGGCTGTGTTAAAAAGATATCAGCTTGAGGGAAAGCTCTCAAGGCAAAACAAGGTCCCTCACAAGTGCAATAATAAAATAAGCAAATATATTAATAGATCAAGTTATTGTTGATCTCGGAACACAGGCTATTTTAATCTGTTTGTTTCTGCGCCCGGCAGGTGTGTGTTTAAGAAGAGGAACCGAGAGATCCCTGGAGTGAGACATTCTGTGAACAAAACACGCTTGGAACGGAAATTAGCGGCAACTAATTGTATTTTTACATACAATTACATTATTTTTTACATACAATTACCCATTTATACAGTTGGGTTTTTACTGGAGCAATCTAGGTAAAGTTCCTTGCTCAAGAGTACAGCAGCAGTGTCCCCCACCTGGGATTGAACCCATGACCCTCTGGTCAAGTCCAGAGCCCTAACCACTACTCCACACTTGTACTTATAAATACATGTAATTAACTATTACAAGTAGTGTTGAGAAAGCTTAGTATGTATTCTCATATAATACTTTAGATGTGACGTCCTGTTTTCGGCACTAGATAGTTAGTTGGCGCTTTCTTGCCATAATCTTCACATTATACGATGTATATACTTTCTTGATCATTACATATCATTTGTTGCGGTCACCACAGTCCTGGATCCCCGTTAGTGAACGTGATTGTCACACTGACTACCCTAATTGTCCCGCAAAAACCCTTTTTTGAAAATGAATTACATTGTATTATCAATAACTTCAATCATATTTAATATTATAAAACCAGGTTTTTGACGAGTAATATGCTCTTCATGTGATTTTTAGCAAATGCATAATATTACCTTGATGTCCTATCAAATGTATGTAACAATCTCTTTGAAGGAATTTGAAACCTATAACATTTTTCAAGCCTATTTTCAAGAATAAACACATATTTTAAAGCATCACCAAGAAGATGCTTAATAATATTTTATATTAAAATACAAACCACTTACTAGTGTAATGTTCAAAGGCACATTTTTTGTTTAATTATAATAATTGAGTATAAAGTTATTTTTATTACGGCAAACACAAAACTAGAAAATAACTTTCTTATTGTATACAGGTTGTATTTCAAGGCAAGTTTGCCCCTTTAATTAAGATAAAAAGTCCAGAGATAATTTTCTCAATTTTAAATCTGATTAATGTATTCAAAATATATGGAAAGGTTTTGACAACACCTTTATATAAAAATATTTTTGTCAAAAGTTTGGGCACTTTATTTAAGAGATCCATCTATGAAGCATCTATAAAAGTGTTATTACATGTGTTGATTATTAATAACATGTTTATATTAAACATTTTAATAGTGAATTATGGGTGTAAAGTTCAATATTTGTAATTTCTAATAATTGGTTATCTTTAGTAACACATTTATGTAAGTGTCATCCATTATTTATAACAGCTCTATTTACTACTATGATAAATAAAACTAGAAAAAAAACATAATCATCAGCAAATTTTCAGAGTGTAAATATCCATATAAATAATCATTCTGCCCTTTTCACACTTTTCGAAATGAAACTAAAATATATCCCCATGTGTTTTTCATGTGTATGGTATGTGCCCCTACTTTGATCATGTTTTCTCCCTGCTTTATCACCTCTATCAGCTGGTCTGAGCTGCAGCACGCTCTCAGTGTGATTTGCTGCTGCATTTTGCAGTTTTCTATATCGGTTCACCTCAATAAATTTAATCAGCCAAAAATAACTTTCTTTTTTGTGTTATTTCCTTTTAATAAGATACTAGCCGAGAAATAATCCTCTCCAAGTGCAGATATCAAATCTAACTGATTTAACTTCAAACAATCCAGATATATTGCATTACAATATAGAAAGTCACCGATAAATTCAGACACACGTTTGGACATGAAGTCTACTCTCTGATTTTGTATTATAAAAATATTTTTGTCAAAAGTTTCTAGAAATGCAATACATGTTTTTCTAAGGATCCATCTATAAAACTCAAATCTAGAGATGTGTTATTGAATGTATTCTTTGTTAACAAGGACTAATGGGTTATGTCAAAAATCATTTTAATAGCCTGTTACAAGTGTAAACACTTTGTTAATTATAATAATTGTTTATAACATCTTTTATAACACATTCATAGATGTATTATTAACTGTCTATAAAAAAATATTACTATTAAAAATAAAACTAGAATTATGATATAAACATGATCTAATTAAAACTAGAAAAATTTTCTTTTTATAAAATCAGAAAAGACAGGTAAAAATGTTTAGTATTACATTAAAATAATAAAACATTTTTTGGCAGAAATGAATGTGACCCTTAAAAGGGGCTAGGGATCAGGACCCTGTCAATAATATGAATGCAGTTATGTTTATTTATCGGTATCATTCTGTTCCCCGGGTCTGTGCTGTTTAAAAATGTATTAAATCCCAAGCAGACAATTAAGAGAAGAGTAAGAGTGTCAAACCTACCGGCTGGCTTGTGTAGAAGCAGGACTGAAAGACAGAAGAATGAAACTCTGAGGCGACTCTCCATTCCTCTCAGGACCCGAGGGAACCTCGTCGACTCACCCTCACTGAAGACCTTCAGTTACTGAACAGAGGACCTCGTCGATTCACCCTCACTGAAGACCTTCAATAACTGAACGGATGCTTCACACACCGCACCTGTTACAGTGACACAGCTCCAGCCTGGGAGCTGCTTCCACCAAGCAGGAACAAGTTTACCATTTTGAGACAGGAAGGCACATGTTTGGTATGTTTGGGTTGACCAATCACACTCTCCGGTTTCAGTTCTACCCATATATTGAGAATACACCTCATGAGGTGCCCTGCCCACCTTGTACCACAGCATTGCAGCCAATGGAGTCTGAACAGGGTTGAGAGGAAAGGAAGTGAGACACAACAAAGAAGCTGTAAAGAGTGCAGCTTGTTTCTGAGTGCAGGCATCTTTATAGCAAGTGTAAAGAGAGCAGCTTGTTTCTGAGTGCAGGCATCTTTATAGCAAGTGTAAAGAGTGCAGCTTGTTTCTGAGTGCAGGCATCTTTATAGCAAGTGTAAAGAGTGCAGCTTGTTTCTGAGTGCAGGCATCTTTATAGCAAGTGTAAAGAGTGGAGCTTGTTTCTGAGTGCAGACATCTTTATAGCAAGTGTAAAAAGTGCAGCTTGTTTCTGAGTGCAGGCATCTTTATAGCAAGTGTAAAGAATGGAGCTTGTTTCTGAGTGCAGGCATCTTTACAGCAAATGCACTTTAGTTGTGACCACTTAAGTTTGGTTGTCCCGGCTTCCGAAATGGATTCCTGCACACCCTATTCACCCCATGGTTTGTGAAAAAATAACAAAGTTAAAAGGTTAGCCGATCATGTCATTTCTTTGGAGTCTAAATGTAGTCTAAAGAAGCCGGCAATTAAGATTCGACAGTATTGGTTTGGCCAGGAATATTTCAGGCATACTTTCTACACTTGCAGCACCTAAGGTTAGTAAGATAGGCTTTCTTCCAGGAGGGGTGACGTTTGTAAGACACTATGGGGTAGATGTCAGGGTTGCCAACTGGCTCCAGATTTTACAGATACTTTAAGCCAGGTCAGGTTTTTTAACTCGCCACTAAACCACAAATGAATTGATGTTAAATCAACAAAGTGGGTGTGAATTGCGTGAGCGGCTTCAATAAATGTGTTCAATTGTTTAATTGCGGTGGCAATTCTATCAGGAGAGTATCATAACATACTGTAGAATCTGATGGGATTAAACTGCTTTTCATATATATATATATATATATATATAGTGTAGTAAGGCACGACAGCGAATGTCACTTTCTAAGCTCTGTCCATTTTGATTGAGTCATGACCCTAAGCACCGCCCCTTTTACACCTTTTGATTGATTCATGACCCTAAGCACCGCCCCTTTTACATCTTTTGATTGATTAATGACCCTAAGCACCACCCTTTTCCCTATGCTTTGAGTGATTTATGACCTTTATGTCCAGCCCCTTTTTTCTGACATTAACCAGATATCTGTCAAAAATAGCCCACCCCTAAAAATGGCGTCTGTTGTGTCCTAGTTTATAGAAGCATTATGTAATATTATAGACTATTACATAGAAAAGAAAAAGACAGAAAAAAAGAGAAAGAAGGCTGTGTGTATTTTTCTTTTGATCGTGTCCCAATAACGATAGGTTGCGGATGCAACCCCGGTTCCCTGAAAGAGAAAATAACCATCAAGGTATGGGATATTGCCGTCAGGCAGTAGCGATTGGCTGAGCTTTTATAGCAAAGCTGCCGATAGGCCTCTGCGCGAGCTGCCACGTAAGCCCGCCCCCTTGGGAGCTTACTATACGCAGCGCGCAGAGACTCACTTCCTCTTTTGCTCTTCAGGCCGTGAAGGCTTCTGAAGCGACCACGCGGCTTGATGGTTATTTTCTCTTTCAGGGAACCGGGGTTGCATCCGCAACCTATCGTTCCCTTTCAAGTCGAAAATAACCATCAAGGTATGGGAACAGTGTACCCAAGCCGTCGCGAGGGAGGATTCTCGGCAGTAGGACAGACTTACGTCATAACGCAACTGCGTAGGCAGAACATCTAGGCATATGCGGAGCTGCGCCTCAGCGTCTATGCTCGTAATGACACCTGTCTTAAAGGTGGAACAGTCAACACCATGCTATCAACCACTCTATACGTCCGCATCCTGAGGCGTCGTAGAGTGTAAAACAGATGCTCCAAACAGTGGAGCAGAGGAATCCAGTACATTTAACCTGTAAAACCTCATGAAAGTATGCGGCGTAGCCCAACTGGCTGCCGCGCAAATATCAGACACCGGCACCCCTCGAAAGAGGGCCCAGGATGTCGCCATACCCCTGGTAGAATGCGCCTTCAACTGCCCTGGTGGTGGAAGGCCTGCAGATTCATACGCTAATTTAATAGCATCCACTATCCAGTGGGAAAGGCGCTGTTTAGACAGCGGCTGACCCAAAGATCTAGAACCATGGCATATGAACAACTGTTCTGTCTGCCTCACAGTCTTTGTACGGTCCATATAACACCTCAATGCCCTCACGGGGCAGAGCATGTGTAACCGCTCTTCCTCTGGGGAAGAAAAAGGAGGAGGATGGAACGCCATCAACTCGACTGACTGGTTCATGTGGAACGGGGATATAACCTTTGGTAAAAAGGCCGGATTAGGGCGCATGGAGACCTTAGAACCGTCTCCTGCAAAACGAGTACAAGAAGGATGCACTGAAAGTGCATGTAACTCGCTCACGCGTTTTGCTGATACCACAGCCAGCAAAAAAGCTGTCTTAATAGATATGAGCTTCATATCCACGCTGTGGAGAGGCTCAAACGGTGCCTTGGTAAGGGCTTCTAGCACCACATCAAGGCTCCACGACGGTAAACTGGTCGTTCTTGGAGGCCGCAAGCGTCTTGCGCCTTTCAGAAACTGAGATGCCAAAAAATGGCAACCAGGTGATAACCCGTCAATGCGTACATGACAAACCGAAATGGCGGCTAAATACACTTTAAGTGTAGAAGGAGATTTCCCTTCATCCAGCAGTTTCTGTAGAAACTGCAATATTACTGCCATAGGACAGGAGACTGGGTCGTGGCTCTCAGCCAGACACCAACTCTGAAACAGCTGCCACTTATACGCATACTGCGCTCTGGATGGTCGATATAACTGCAGTCGAAAGCCCTAAGGCTGACAGGCGCTCCCGCTCAGGGGCCAAGCCCACAACTGCATGAGTTTGGGGTTCGGATGCCAAAGCTGTCCTTGAGCTTGGGACAACAAGTCCGCTCGCAAAGGGAGTTCCCTCGGGCGACCGTGCAGTAACTGCACTAGACTCGGGAACCATATTCTCCGAGGCCACCGAGGAGCGATCAGAATCACTGTCGCTCGCTCTACCCTGACCTTCTCCAAGAAGGCGGGGAGC